>NC_083574.1:69916349-70216349 GCF_027579695.1 Neoarius graeffei | reverse complement strand
TAAGGCTGATACAGTGATTTTGAGATTGTTTTATTTAACTTTTATACAGAGTGTTGTGACCTTTGTAATTCAGTGTTGGGGGGTTATCTGTTCAAAACAGGAATATGCTGGATAAGATTACAAAACTTGGTAGGAAAATAACTGGATCAGAAGTGAAAAGTATCATGCAGATTTCTGATGAATACACCATTAATTTGGCCTTGAAGATACTGGATGGTCCATCCCACCCCCTCTTCCCTGAGTACTCCCCTCTCCCCTCAGGACTCCGTTATAGAATGCCACATGTAAAAACAAACAGAGCTATAACATCTTTTGTGCCAAGGAGCATTCAGCTGCTAAACAGGCTGAATTCAGACAGGTTGACACAATTCTAAAGTATGCACCTTTTATTTATATATTGGTTTTTTTTTTTTAGATTTGTTTGTTATTCTATGTATTATTGTGTAAGTCTGCATGTTTAAGTGTTGTTTTGTTTTATGTAATCTATGGCTCCTAAGTGCAAGACAGATTCCCCTTGGGGCAATAAAGGTTTCATAAATGATTGGACAAAAAATTAGAAGCAAAAAAAAACTGTTTTATTGAATTTGAACATGGCCTTTTTGGTGCCTCACAAATTCATTATATGTTGAACTCTTGGCAGAATTATGATTGCAGGTTAAAAGGCTCAAAAGATATGAGCAGCTTTACATTTTTAAAAAAATTATGGTCACCTACAGGGGATTTAGACAAAAATAAATTTTGTCTCTAGGCCTCACGGTACTTGAAATATGGCCAAAAACATAAAATGACATGCTATGCTGTGCAACCATTAAACCAACTGGACTCCGCTGTCTTGCCTGAATAAAGTACTACATACTGGCCAAGTTTCAAGCCTGTGGCAGGTATGGTTTGGTCTGCACGTCCTTCCAAATAATTTTTTCTATTCATTCCTATGGGGAAAAAGACAAATTTAAAACAGCTGCTGCAGGGGAACCACATGACCAATTAAAAACCTGTATACACCTTTGTGGAGTCCCTTAGAACAAGGTCGTTTATTTATCGACAATTTTTGGTAAAATTTTGTCACACTGTTGCTGACATATGCTCTCAGTTCCTGTTTGGCAACTTAACGGTCAAGTTCATTTGAGCGTTATGAGCAAACCGTCCATCATATATCATATTGTATACACATTATGACACAGTGAAGTTCTTTCTCTCTATTTAACCCATCTGAAGCACTGAAAATGCATGCATGCACACATACAAACGGAGGGAGAGAGAGAGAAGTTACACCTGGCAATTTTTTTAAAAAATTAGAAGCCTTTATTTAATAAATCTGTGTAATCATCATCACATCGAATTGCTCAGATTCTTTTGACAATATCACACCAAGCATTTCTGTCCATCATCACAGTAGGTAATTCATTAAGGTTGAGTCCAGAATCACAGATGAGTTGGTCTATGTAAGTCTTTGAAGATTTCTCTGACCATGAGATGGATTCCAGAGAATTAGGTCACTGATCAACTCATCTTTACTTCAGAAACTATGCCCAGCAAATCTGAGTCTTCTTTCTCATATAACTTCTGAGATGGGGCAAGATTGCCATAAAGTTGGGTTTTTGTAGGATGTTCCTGCCATGAGATATTGAGAATGGCTCTGAGCATCTAAGTATAGTTGCCATTTAGTGTGTTCTCCAATTTTTTTGTGAAGGTCCAGATTGAGGAACCATAGAGCAAGACAGATTCAACTATAGCACAGAAAAAGTTTTTCTTAACTTCGTTGGGAAGATTTGATTTCCAAATAATTGAGAGCTGTTTAAGAGCTGACCATGCTTTGGCAATTCAGATGTCAATGTCTTTTTCTGAGGATATGATGTTGCTACCAAGGTATGAAAAAGTTTCCACTGAGTTAATTGGAATATCTGATAATGACTTGATTCCGTGACAACTGATGTTTATATATTCAGTCTTCTTTGCATTTGCATACAGTCCTACGCTAGATGCTGCTTGCTCGAGAGAGTGTAGGAGTTTGGTTGCTCCTTCAATTGTGTTTGACATTAGGACGAGATCATCTACATAGTCTGCATCAGTGATGTTTAAGGTAGGATGTCTTTGACTCTTTCTTTTTCTGAGGGTGAATCCAAGCTCATTTAAGTTGTCCAATGAGGTTTGTAGGACATAGTCCAGGCATATAATAAATAGATATGGGGCAAGTGTGTCTCCTTGAAGTACTCCAGCCAGGATATTAAAAAACTCAGTGTCTCCATCTGGTGAGCGGACTTTAGCTTTTGAGTTTTTATACAGTATCATGATGGCATTGACTATCTCTTGTGGGATTCTATATGCGAGTAGAATTTGCCCCATCTTTTCTCTGTGGATTGAATCGAAAGCCTTTGAAAAGTCTACGAACAGTAAAACCACACTTAAATTTTTAGCGTAAACACCTTCCAGGATTCTACGTATTGTAAGTATTTGTCCAACAGTTGAACTACCTTTGCAAAATCCATTCTGATTTCTGTGTACGATCTTTTCTATGGATGGTTGAATTCTGTTCAGCAGCATTGAGTTGTAGATTTTGGCTGTAATTGAGGTTAACGTGATGCCTCTATAGTTGTCAGTTAAGCCAAGATCTCCCTTTTTTGGAAATGGGAGAATGCATCCTTCTGTCCAATTATCAATAGGGTTCTGATTGTAGACTTTGTTGCAGAAGTCAAGCAGGAGGTCATTAAAAGCTTTTGTCTTCCATGTTTCAGGTGGAATGCTATCAAGACCTGAAGCTTTTCCATTCTTGATCTTTGAAAGAGCCTTGTTCAGCTCATCCTCACTGAAGGGCCCAAGTTTGATGTCTAGTTGTTGGTGTACTACTGGAGTAATGTTTCCAGGAGATTTTGAAAGTGGGTTTTCCATTTGTCTAGACGATCTTGGTGAATGGAGGACCTAAGTTTAGCTCGACATGTTTTGTTTCTGGGACTAATTTCATTTACAACTTGCCAGGCAAGAGAAGACTGTTTTCAGAACTCTGTTTGAGTGCATCTATTTTGCTTTGAATGTGATTCTTCAGGCAGCATGGTGGTGTAGTGGTTAGCACTGTTACCTCACAGCAAGAAGGTCCTGGGTTCGAGCCCAGCGTCCGACAGAGGCCTTTCTGTGTGGAGTTTGCATGCTCTTCCTGTGTCCGTGTGGGTTTCCTCCGGGTGCTCCGGTTTCCCCCACAGTCCAAAGGCATGCAGGTTAGGCTAATTGGTGGCTCTAAATTGACCGTAGGTGTGAATGTGAGTGTGAATGGTTGTGTGTGTCTATGTGTCGGCCTTGTGATGATCTGGTGACTTGTCCAGGGTGTACCCCGCCTCTCACCCATAGTCAACTGGGATAGGCTCCAGCTTGCCTGCGACCCTGTAGGACAGGAAAAGCGGCTACAGATAATGGATGGATGTGATTCTTCGTTTCAGCATAATACAGTCGTTCCATTTCTTCTTTATGTTGGTTATAAGAAACAATATTATTAGGGGTGGGTTTGATCTGCTTGCGCTGTGCTGATTGCTTAATTTTGTTACATTGTGCTTCAATATCTGCTGATTCCCATGGGACTCTTTTGTGAATTTTAGGCTTTAAAGGAACAAATCTTTTAGCGGCTTCATGATGTGCTGTAATGAAGTTGTTGTAACTTTCGTTTGGAGAGTTTGCTTTGGATTCTGGTTGGAGTGCCTCAAATCTATTCTGGACTTCCATGGTGTACTGGGTTCAGACTTCATCATCCTTGGCGATTGCTTTCCATTGGTATGGAGGGTCGGTAGTGTTTTTTCTCTTATTGGCTCTGAGGCTTAAACGGATTATGCAAGAGATGATGCAATGATCTGAGAAAATGCTATATGATTCGCAGATTGTACAGCTGTTGACCCATTTGTGATTGATTAGGATGTACAGGTAATCGTCGACTTACGACCTGTGCGACTTACGACCGATCGACTTAACGACCGTCTGGTTATGACTGGCAAGTGTTTCCCAGCTGAGCTAGCTGAGCGTACGATAGTTTCCACCCCAGTTCTCGGCAGCGCCCAGCATCCAACCATTGTTGCCAGATACTGCTGACGGTTTCCTGCCCAAAATATGTTCAAAACCCGCCAAAATGCACTTAAACCCGCCCAATCTGGCAACACTGCATCCAGTCTCTTCTATTATGTGTGCAGTGTTTCGCTGGACAAACAACGAGCGAGCTACAGCACCCGTACGGCTTAACCAGATCTTGTGCTATAACGTGCGCAGCTGGTAATCAAAGTAACTTTCACTTTTCTGTTCTGTTACACTGTTCTGTGTCCAATGTCCAAAATGAAAAGTTAGTTTTCAACTGTTCAGCTAAAAAAAATGTAATTAAAACGATTGTGTTGTTGAAATGATGTGTTTGCAATTTATTTATAATCAAAAACTGATACAGGTGGATGAAAGAGTGATAGTGTGATAAAAAGTACTATACTAGTACTACTGAGTGATAAGAAGTCCTAGTGAATGCTTGATAAGTAGACAATAATAAATAATTAGGTGTATTTTTCAGCGCGCGCACGCACTATGGCTCAAAATAATATAGAATAGAATGCCTTTATTGTCACTATACACATGTACAATGAGATTAAAGCATCTCCAATAACAGTGCAAAACAGTGTGTAGAGTGGGGGGGGGGAAGGGGGGAGTGTGTAAGGGGGGTAAGGTGCACAGTCCTGAGGTGTTACACATTATGGAGTGAGGTATTGCTCATTGCACATATAAATTATTGCACGAGAGATTCACATTATAAAATAAAATAAAATATTACACATTTATGAAGTATTGCAAGGTAAGGTAGGTGCACAGACTTGGTGTGTGTGCTGTGTGTAAGGTGCACAGTCCTGAGGTGTATGTGTTGTGTGTAAGGTGCACAGTCCTGAGGTGCATGTGCTGTATGTAAGGTGCACAGTCCTGAGGTGAGGTGGATGTGTTGTGTTTCACATTATGGAGTGAGGTATTGCACATTATAAAAGTATTGCACAGAGAGAGTCCCTTATAAAGTACTGCACATTATAAATTATTGCACGAGGAGAGTCACATAGTAAAATAAATAGACTATAAAGTCAGAGCATATCCAAGTTCAGGGCAGTTATGGTGTTAGATTTAACCAGTCTCTTCAGTGTTGAATTGTTAGATTTAATGTTAGATTTAAAGCTGCATTAAGTGATTTATGTTAGCCTTATTGCTGCACAAGGTGAATCATTTGTTAAGAATTTATGATTTTAATATTTTAGCTTTTCATCCTTTAGCTTTTTAGATCCTTTATTATTTTAAACTATTTCTGTTTAACTTGGCATTAATTTCTGATGTACAACCCCGATTCCAAAAAAGTTGGGACAAAGTACAAATTGTAAATAAAAATAGAATGCAATTATGTGGAAGTTTCAAAATTCCATATTTTATTCAGAATAGAACATAGATGACATATCAATGTTTAAACTGAGAAAATGTATCATTTGAAGAGAAAAATTAGGTGATTTTAAATTTCATGACAACAACACATCTCAAAAAAGTTGGGACAAGGCCATGTTTACCACTGTGAGACATCCCCTTTTCTCTTTACAACAGTCTGTAAACGTCTGGGGACTGAGGAGACAAGTTGCTCAAGTTTAGGGATAGGAATGTTAACCCATTCTTGTCTAATGTAGGATTCTAGTTGCTCAACTGTCTTAGGTCTTTTTTGTCGTATCTTCCGTTTTATGATGCGCCAAATGTTTTCTATGGGTGAAAGATCTGGACTGCAGGCTGGCCAGTTCAGTACCCGGGCCCTTCTTCTACACAGCCATGATGCTGTAATTGATGCAGTATGTGGTTTGGCATTGTCATGTTGGAAAATGCAAGGTCTTCCCTGAAAGAGACGTCGTTTGGATGGGAGCATATGTTGCTCTAGAACCTGGATATACCTTTCAGCATTGATGGTGTCTTTCCAGATGTGTAAGCTGCCCATGCCACACGCACTAATGCAACCCCATACCATCAGAGATGCAAGCTTCTGAACTGAGCACTGATAACAACTCGGGTCGTCCTTTTCCTCTTTAGTCTGAATGACACGGCGTCCCTGATTTCCATAAAGAACTTCAAATTTTGATTCGTCTGACCACAGAACAGTTTTCCACTTTGCCACAGTCCATTTTAAATGAGCCTTGGCCTAGAGGAGACGTCTGCGCTTCTGGATCATGTTTAGATACGGCTTCTTCTTTGAACTATAGAGTTTTAGCTGGCAACGGCGGATGGCACGGTGACTTGTGTTCACAGATAATGTTCTCTGGAAATATTCCTGAGTCCATTTTGTGATTTCCAATACAGAAGCATGCCTGTATGTGATGCAGTGCCGTCTAAGGGCCCGAAGATCACAGGCACCCAGTATGGTTTTCCGGCCTTGACCCTTACGCACAGAGATTCTTCTAGATTCTCTGAATCTTTTGATGATATTATGCACTGTAGATGATGATATGTTCAAACTCTTTGCAATTTTACACTGTCGAACTCCTTTCTGATGTTGCTCCACTATTTGTTGGCGCAAAATTAGGGGGATTGGTGATCCTCTTCCCATCTTTACTTCTGAGAGCCGCTGCCACTCCAAGATGCTCTTTTTATACCCAGTCATGTTAATGACCTATTGCCAATTGACCTAAAGAGTTGCAATTTGGTCCTCCAGCTGTTCCTTTTTTGTACCTTTAACTTTTCTAGCCTCTTATTGCCCCTGTCCCAACTTTTTTGAGATGTGTTGCTGTCATGAAATTACAAATGAGCCAATATTTGGCATGAAATTTCAAAATGTCTCACTTTCGACATTTGATATGTTGTCTATGTTCTATTGTGAATACAATATCAGTTTTTGAGATTTGTAAATTATTGCATTCCGTTTTTATTTACAATTTGTACTTTGTCCCAACTTTTTTGGAATCGGGGTTGTATTTGACCTTCTTCGTAGACTAGACATATTATCTGTGTTTAAAATTCCATCACTATCTTAAGTACATATTGCCCTATTTTATATCTGACCTGAAGGGGTGTATGTAAACAATGACCTTTAAAATCTGTCTGTACCTTGCTATCATGTCATATCATCAGAAATATGTCATTATGTTATGATTGATTCAAGATTTACACACACACTGATGGAGATTATTTGACCTGCCCCAGATCAAGGTCCCCTCAATTGCATGCAAGTGAGGAGACAAACATGTCTGACATCATAGTCTGACACACACACGCACACATATAGCACCAAGGTCTACGATGCACACACATAACACACACACACACCCCTATTCACGCCAGTGATTCGCATACACACACACACACACACACACACACACACACACACACACACACACACACTGCCTTCACACAGATAAACAAAAAGTATAAAAAGTTTCTATGGATTTTCCATCTTCGGTGAAAACTGTGAATAAACGATGGTGAAACCAATCTCTGGGTCTCTGTCTGTTCTTCGCGGTTTTCGCTCCAGAATTCTGCGGTGGTACGAAGGCATTGATCTCGAGATGGTGTAATCGCTCCGGCTGAGTCCGAGGGCAAGAGGTGAAATAATCTTTCATATGGCTTTTGGAAAGAAGCTGTTTTTGAATTGGTTTGTCTTTGTCCTGATGCACCTGTAGCGCCTCCCTGAGGGCAACAGGTCAAACAGATCAAAGCCAGGGTGGGAGCTGTCCTTGAAAATGTTTTTAGCTCTGCTAAGGCAGTGGGAGATGTAAATGTCCATCAGGGAGGGGAGAGGGCAGCCAATGATCTTCTGTGCTGCCTTAACTACCCTCTGGAGCCTCTCCCTGTCTACAGCAGTGCAGCTGCCGTACCATACTGTAATACAGTACGTCAGCAGGCTCTCGATGGATGAGCGGTAGAAGGTCAGCAGCAGGTTGGAGTTTAGGTTGTACTTCCTGAGGACTCTCAGGAAGTGTAGCCGCTGCTGAGCCTTCTTAATGACTGCTGTGATGTTTACTGACCAGGAAATGTCAGCGGAGATGAGGACGCCGAGAAACCGGAAGGTGTGGACCCTCTCCACATACACATTGTTGATGTAGAGGGGGGCTAGGTCGGTGCTGTGCTTCCTGAAGTCAACAATGAGCTTTTTGGTTTTCTTGGTGTTCGGAGCGAGGTTATTTTCTGAACACCAGACTGCCAACTTCAGGACCTCCTCTCTGTAGGCTGCCTCGTCTCCCTTTGAGATGAGTCCGACCACTGTGGTGTCGTCAGCAAACTTGACGACGAGGTTGTTGTTGTGGGTCGAACTACAGTCGTAGATGTAGAGCAGGGGTGGGCAAACTTTTTGGCTCAGGGGCCACATTGACTTTTGAAATTTGCCAGGTGGGCCGGGCCAGCACCAAATTCATACATATCGAACATAAACCGGAAAAGCTTTAGTGTTATTGTAAGGCCTTCACTGACAGAGACCCAAATGCAGATCAGACTGACATTTATTTTAGTTCTCAGTCAACAAAGGCAGAGCAGAAAAATGTTTGCAGTTCAATAGATTGGCACTGGATCCATCCAGAAAAGTAACACACACACACACACACACACACACACACACACACACACACACACACACACGTGACAGTAAGAAAAGTAGCACACTTAATTCTTAAATTACATCTTTGAGCTGCCAGGATGAGTAGGATGCCAGTGTATTTGTATATTTGTATCATTTTATACATACAACTAAATTGCATCTCATTAAATTGAACTAAATTACATATCAGTACATATCATTTTTGTACATTTCACTGAACTCGTAGATTTACACCTGAGTGTTTTTTTTTTTAACCATCCACTTCCAGCCTGCCAGTACAACCAACCACCATTAGTAGGAGAGGTACCACACCATTCCAAAATATTTGCAGTTCAATGGTTTGGCACTGGATCCATCCAGCCCACAAAATCAAACAAAACAGCTCAAGAAAGCAAAAAACTCCAAACTGGTTTTCAGGTTCAAAGTCACTCACTGAAATATTTCCAGTCCTCAAAAAATCAAAACACAGGTTCCAAACAGGTTTTCATATTCCAAAAGGCCACGCATAGATCAGAATAACCTCCACAGGCAAAAGTCCAGGAACAGATATAAGCAGAAGCAAGGTCAGCTGCTCATAATAGACAGGGACATAAATGAGGGGCGGAGCACCCAAAAGCACATGGTACTTAAGCCTAGGTCACAACCGGACGTACGATTTTTTGGGTGTGCGATTTTTTTTGTTCGTGGAGAAAGATGCACGTTGGCTGTAAGGTTGTCTTGCAACCTGAAAAAAATGTAAGCGCCCATAGAGTTTGTTTGACATGACAAAGAACCTCTGCAGCCGGTCTGCGGCCAGTCTACGGCTCGAAAATCAGCACGTCACACACGCGCCCTCCGTACGTTTCTTGCGTTTTTTGCACGTAGACCGGCCATAGGAGCACGTACGGCCGGTTGTGACCTAGGCTTTAAAAACAAACACCAGCACTACAGCAGCCACCCACGACAACCAAAATTACTAAGAGTTATACTTTTTATATTATTATGTCTGTAAACATGTGACTACCATCTTATTACAGCTCCAACATAGTTTTAAAAAGAGAAAGTGTTAATACTCACATTCACTCAGCAACCGCTGAGCTGTATTCGTCCGTTCTTGCGCTGACTGGTTGTTAGCATAATTAGCATGCTTGGAGGAAAAGTGCCGTTTGATGTTATATTCCTTTAAAACTGCAACGGTTTCTTTGCAAATAAGACATACAGCCTTTGATCGGACTTCAGCAAAAAAATATTTAGTTGTCCATTCTTTATTGAACACCCTGCACTCACTGTCCACTTTTCTTTTTTTAGGACCACTCATTGTAAAGTTTTATCCTGTGTTCTCGAGATCATCAGTGGCACGGGCGCCAGAATGACTTCCATGGCACGTGCTGCACCACTCTGCAAATGTAATCTCGCATGAATACGACTGACTGGAAAGACGGATCTCTAGAACACCTGTCTACGTGATAACACTGACGCTTATAGTTTATAGATCTGCTCAATCGCGTTTATATGATTGTCTTCCGCGGGCCGGATTAAAAACGCCAATGGGCCGGATGTGGCCCGCGGGCCGTAGTTTGCCCACCTCTGGTGTAGAGGCAGTACAGGAGGGGGCTCAGCACACAGCCCTGTGGAGAGCTGGTGCTCAACGTGCGGGTGGAGGAGAAGTGGGGGCAAAGTCTCACAGTCTGGGGCCGGTTAGTAAGAAAGTCCTTTAACCAGACACATGTGAGAGGTGGGAGGCCGAGAGTGTCCAGTTTTCTAATAAGGATGTCCGGGATTATTGTATTAAAAGCTGAACTGTAATCCACAAAGAGTATGCGGACATAGCTCTGCTGCTGCTCCAGGTGATTTAGTGCAGAGTGGAGAGCTACGGCGATGGCGTCCTCTGTGGATCTGTTTGTGCGATATGCGAACTGGTAGGGGTCGAAGTCTTAATCTTATTGACATATAGGAAGTCATATATGGGCTTTCATTTGGCACCGTGACCTTGAAAGGTTATGCACAGGGTCATGGATTTTCAGAGGCTCCTAACTGTGAAACAGTTCAAGATAGACAGATACTGTACTTAATATTATTGACATATGGAAAGTCATATATGGACTCTCATTTGGCACCATGACCTTTGACCATGTGTGACCTTGAAAGGTCAAACTCAAGGTCACGGGTTTTCAGAGGTTCATAACTTTTAAATGGTTAATGATAGATAGATGTTTATCATTATCAACATATAAGAAGTCCCATATGGGCTTTCAGTTGCCACCAGGACCTTTGACCTTGAATGACTTTGAAATGTCAAACTCAAGGTCATGGATTTTCATAGGATTATAACCTGACAGCTGATGATTGAAAATATTACCATTATCAACATATAGGTAGTACCATATGGGCTTTCATTTAGCACCATGAATGGTGACCTTGAAATGTCAAACTGAAGGTCACAGATTCACTTTGTAAGGTGAATAGACCAGACTGCCGGGCAAGGTTTGTTTGCCTGGCAACACTTGTATTTTAATATGAGACCAGGAACATGTTCTATTTAGTTGGTAAAATTTGGCTCTTTTAGTCCACCATTACACAAATGCATGCCTGGTACGTTACTGTTAATTCAAAGGAAGTGATGTCATATGCGCAGCGCTTGAAAGTTTGCGGCATTTCTGGCTTCATCTGCTTTGCAAAGTGCAAAGCAAAGTGATTTTTTTTTTATTCCACAACAAAACTAAAACCAAAGCATGTCTCCTAAGAGGTGTGTTGTTCAAGGCTGTTCAAGTGTAGCCAATAAAAAAAAAGTGGAATTTTAATCCATTATAGCCCAAATTCGACAGGACACTTATGGAATGAGTGAGTTCGATTTGTACGGACAAAGAGAGGTAACGGGCGGCACGGTGGTGTAGTGGTTAGCGCTGTCGCCTCACAGCAAGAAGGTCCTGGGTTCGAGCCCCGGGGCCGGCAAGGGCCTTTCTGTGTGGAGTTTGCATGTTCTCCCCGTGTCCGCGTGGGTTTCCTCCGGGTGCTCCGGTTTCCCCCCACAGTCCAAAGACATGCAGGTTAGGTTAACTGGTGACTCTAAATTGACCGTAGGTGTGAATGTGAGTGTGAATGGTTGTCTGTGTCTATGTGTCAGCCCTGTGATGACCTGGCGACTTGTCCAGGGTGTACCCCGCCTTTCGCCCGTAGTCAGCTGGGATAGGCTCCAGCTTGCCTGTGACCCTGTAGAAGGATAAAGCGGCTAGAGATAATGAGATGAGATGAAGAGAGGTAACTTCAAGTGTTTAGCCTGTTGCTTGAATTTATTAGTTGTTCTTAGTCTTTTATCCTTTTAACTAATAGTTTTGTACAAGGCTAAATAATGGCAGTAATTAGGAACTTTGACTTTCAGTCCTGGAGCCGGCAGGAGTGGGTGGCGCATTGTGCCATATGCATTGTGCACAGCAAGTGCGCAACAGCCAGGAATTTGTTAGGGTTCACCTCCAAAACTAAGTTGCTCATAAAACTACAACCTTTTCTGGTTCTAATAGTAACATAAAAGGATGGCGCACACCCTTTACATGTAGTCTACAGTGCAGTCTGGGAATACAGTACAGGTGCTGGTCATATAATTAGAATATCATGAAAAGTTGATTTATTTCAGTAATTCCATTCAAAAAGTGAAACTTGTATATTATATTCATTCATTACACAGACTGATATATTTCAAACGTTTATTTCTTTTAATTTTGATGATTATAACTGACACTAAATGAAAATCCCAAATTCAGTATCTCAGAAAATTAAAATATTACTTAAGACCAATACTAAAAAAGGATTTTTAGAAATGTTGGCCAACTGAAAAGTATGAACATGAAAAGTATGAGCATGTACAGCACTCAATACTTAGTTGGGGCTCCTTTTGCCTGAATTACTGCAGCAATGCGGCGTGGCATGGAGTCGATCAGTCTGTGGCACTGCTCAGGTGTTATGAGAGCCCTGGTTGCTCTGATAGTGGCCTTCAGCTCTTCTGCATTGTTGGGTCTGGTGTATCGCATCTTCCTCTTCACAATACCCCATAGATTTTCTATGGGGTTATGGTCAGGCGAGTTTGCTGGCCAATTAAGAACAGGGATACCATGGTCCTTAAACCAGGTACTGGTAGCTTTGGCACTGTGTGCAGGTGCCAAGTCCTGTTGGAAAATGAAATCTGCATCTCCATAAAGTTGGTCAGCAGCAGGAAGCATGAAGTGCTCTAAAACTTCCTGGTAGACGGCTGCGTTGACCTTGGACCTCAGAAAACACAGTGGACCAACACCAGCAGATGACATGGCACCCCAAACCATCACGGACTATGGAAACTTTACACTGGACCTCAAGCAACGTGGATTCTGTGCCTCTCCTCTCTTCCTCCAGACTCTGGGACCTTGATTTCCAAAGGAAATGCAAAATTTACTTTCATCAGAGAACATAACTTTGGACCACTCAGCAGCAGTCCAGTCCTTTTTGTCTTTAGCCCAGGCGAGACGCTTCTGACGCTGTCTCTTGTTCAAGAGTGGCTTGACACAAGGAATATGACAGCTGAAACCCATGTCTTGCATACGTCTGTGCGTGGTGGTTCTTGAAGCACTGACTCCAGCTACAGTCCACTCTTTGTGAATCTCCCCCACATTTTTGAATGGGTTTTGTTTCACAATTCTCTCCAGGGTGCGGTTATCCCTATTGCTTGTACACTTTTTTCTACCATATCTTTTCCTTCCCTTCACCTCTCTATTAATGTGCTTGGAAACAGAGCTCTGTGAACAGCCAGCCTCTTTAGCAATGACCTTTTGTGTCTTGCCCTCCTTGTGCAAGGTGTCAATGGTCGTCTTTTGGACAACTGTCAAGTCAGCAGTCTTCCCTATGATTGTGTAGCCTACAGAACTAGACTGAGGGACCATTTAAAGGCCTTTGCAGGTGTTTTTAGTTAATTAGCTGATTAGAGTGTGGCACCAGGTGTCTTCAATATTGAACCTTTTCACGATATTCTAATTTTCCGAGATACTGAATTTGAGGTTTTCATTAGTTGTCAGTTATAATCATCAAAATTAAAAGAAATAAACACTTGAAATATATCAGTCTGTGTGGAATGAATGTATACATTATACAAGTTTCACTTTTTGAATGGAACTACTGAAATAAATCAACTTTTTCATGATATTCTAATTATATGACCAGCACCTGTATGTTATGTAGATGCACAAAGTTCTGGCGCCCTGTTAAAATCCAACAGGACTCACCCAGCTTGCTTTTCACTGCATTCATGTCACATGTGAAAAAAACCTAAGCTCGGACCTACTATTAAATATAAATTTATACCATAAACTCTTCAACTCAATCCCACATAATTTATTTTGTTTATTTTTAAACCTTATTAATTAAAAAACGGCAGGTATCTCGGTATCTGCAATATGAAGTCACAATTCCAAGTAGCCATGTACTAAAACTTTTTTTTGGAAAGGCTGTTTGTGCCAATTATGCAATATTTGAAGAAGGAGGAGTACTACAGAAGAAGAAGAAACCTTTATTTGTCACATGCACACTTCAAGCACAGTGAAATTCATCCTCTGCATTTAACCCATCTGAAGCAGTGAACACACGTGCACACACACTCAAAGCAGTGGGGAGCCACACCAGAGAGCCCAGGGAGCAGTCAGGGGTTAGGTACCTTGCTCAAGAGCACCTCAGCCCAAGGCTACCCCACGTCAACCTAACTACATGTCTTTGGATTGTGGCGGGAAACCAGAGCACCCGGAGGAAACCCACGCAGACACGGGGAAAACATGCAAATTCCACCCAGAAAGGCCCTCGCCAGCCGCTGGGTTTGAACTCGGAACCTTCTTGCTGTAAGGCATCCGTGCTAACCACTACACCACCATGCTGCCCCTAGAGTAGACACAGATGCTTCGGCTGTTTTGGCTATAGCTGCTTCCTTGCTTGCTTGTGGTTGTCCATCAAGTCCAATGATGATGTCCACTTCTGTCATCAACGGTGATTTTTCTGATGACTATATAGTCCTATCCTAGACCCACAAGTTCTATTGCAGGTGTAACATATGAAAGTGGTGGCGGTGTTCCTGGCATCCATGGATGTATTTCTCCTCCTCCATCTACCATACCATCTTCATTTATAAGCACTTTCACACAACCACAGTTGAAAACAAAGTGCTGTACATGAGGAGTACGATTTAAAACATAAGACATTAAAACAGGTAAGACAATAAAATACAGCTGAAACAGAAATAAAAAGAAACTTAAAAAAAAAGGATCAAATCAATGTCTCAGGCTGGGTTGAAAGCCAGTGAGTAAAAGTAGGTTTTAAGATATGTTTTAAAAGTGGACACAGAAAAAGCCTGTCTGATATGTAGGGGCAGACTGTTCCACATCTTAGGGGCAGAAACTGAAAACGCTCTGTCCCCTCTGAGCTTCCGCTTTGATTTTGGTACCACCAGGAGCAGCTGATCAGCTGACCTGAGCGACTGAGCAGGAACGTATGCTTGAAGCAGCTCTGAAAGGTAAGGCGGAGCAAGACCATGTAAAGATTTAAAAACAAATAAAAGAAGTTTAAAATGAACTCTAAAAAACACAGGGAGCCAGTGAAGCGAAGCCAGGATGGGTGTTATACTATCTCTCATACGTGTACCAGTTAAAAGACGCGCAGCTGCATTCTGAACCAGCTGGAGATGTGAGAGGGATGACTGGCTAACTCCAAGATAGAGTGAATTACAGTAATCCAGCCGAGATGTAATGAAGGCATGGATTATGGTCTCAAAGTGCTCTCTGGAAAGAATAGGCTTTACTTTCGCCAGCTGCCTAAGATGAAAAAAGCTGGACCTCACGACATTAGCAATTTGATGGTCCAGCTTAAAGTCACTGTCAATCTTAAAGCCCAGGTTGGTGACTGTGGGCTTTCAATGCAGTGCCAAAGGACCCAGGTCTGGGGGGGGGCACTCACAGGAGCCACTGGAACCAAACACCATCACTTCAGTTTTTTTTGTCATTAAAATTTAAAACATTAAGAGCCATCTAAGATTTGACATCATTGAGACATTCAAGTAGGGGTCTAATTGAGTAGTCATCCTTTCGTTTCAATGGTACATAAATTTGGCTGTCATCAGCATAACAATGAAAAGAGATACCGTGCTTTCTGAGAATAGAGCCCAGGGGAAGTAAATAAAGTGAAAAAAGCAGGGGCCCTAAGATTGAGCCCTGTGGAACTCCACATACCAGGGGTGCGGAGGAGGACTCAGAATCCAAAATGTTTATGCTCATGGTTCTATCTGACAGATAGGACCTCAACCAGTCCAAAGCAGAACCACAAATGCCCACAAGATGCTGTAAACGATATAATAAAATGTTGTAGTCCACAGTATCGAAGGCTGCACTTAAGTCAAGCAGGACAAGAATCACATGATCCCCAGAATCTGTTGCTACAAGGATGTCATTAAAAACTCTTAACAAAGCTGACTCTGTGCTATGAAGGGTTTTGAAACCCGACTGGAAGATCTCCATGATATTATGCTCATCCAGAAATGATTTTAATTGAGCAAAAACAACCTTTTCCAAAATTTTTGAAAGGAATGGTAGTTTGGATATAGGTCTATACTGGTAATTGGCCAACACAGAGGGATCCAGACCAGATTTCTTAATTAATGGTTGCACAATTGCATGTTTAAAATCCACAGGAACCACACCAGAAGACAGACTGGTGTTGATAATGGAAAGAACTGACTGACTTATACTTGGAAAAACCTCTTTAAAAAACTTAGGAGGGACAGCATCATGGGGGAACCTGAAGGCTTAATATGGTTTACCACCTTCTCTAACATTGACATAGTCACAGGTTCAAACTGATCAAAGACAGCAGAACAAGAAACAAGAACAGAAGGGTCAGAGGCAGGAGCTGAGATCATAGCCCTTGTGGTGGCTACCTTATCAATAAAAAAATTCAGAAAATTTTCACATAACTCAGAAGAGGGTTCCAAGCTGCTGGTTTGAGAGGCATTTAGAACAGAATCAATGGTTTTAAATAATACCCGTGGATTATGACGATTTGGTAAAATAATGTTAGACAGGTGTTCTCTTTTGGCCTCTTTAACAGTATTCTGGTAATGACACCAGCAGTCCTTTAAAAAATTCAGAGACACCTGCAGCTTGTCCTTCTTCCACCTGCATTCAGCTTTTCGGCATTCCCGTCTGACTGCACAAGTTCTGTCATTAAGCCAAGGCTCAGGTTTAGCTTTGAAGTGCTGGAGTTTAAATGGAGCTACAGAGTCCAGGATGGTTTGACAGGAGGAGTGAAACCAGGAACTGAGCTCCTCCATATTAAAAGACATGAAGTCATCTGTGACGCAGAGCTGATGAAAAGCAGTAGAGAACCGACCAGCAGTGGAAGGGTTAAAAGTCTGACAGCTCCGAGCAGGAGCACGAGGTTTAGCTTCAGCACAAGAAAAACTGACCTCAAATAATACAGACGTATGGTCAGAAAACACATTTTCACAGATCTCCAGGTTGAACACAGACAAACCATGTGAGAGAATGAGATCTAATGTTTGCCCAAGTTTGTGCGTGAAGCCAGACACAGACTGTAGCAAATTAAAAGAATCAATAAGGCTCAAAAACTCCTTCACTAGTGGCTTATCAGGACAGCACACATGGATATTAAAATCTCCAATAATGAGAACGCGGTCGTAATCGGGCAGGATTCCGGCTAAAAAGTTAGTAAAATCACTTATAAAATCCTTATTATATTTGGGGGGGTCGGTAGATGACAGCACACAGAACCGGGTCAGAACAGCCCACCTCAAACAAAGTCATCTCAAAGCTTGAGAATGAAGAAGAAGGAAAGTACTGCTTACATTTGTACTCATTTTTGTAAACAGTCGCCGTTCTTCCTCCTCGACCCGATGTCCATGGGGAGTTAAAATAACAACAGCCAGCTGGCAGAAGTTCAGAAAGAGCATTGGACTGACCAACACCCAGCCATGTCTCTGCCACACAGAGGAAATCCAGACAGTGGGAGCCGAAAAAATCCCTAAGGATAAAAGTTTTGTTTGCCAGTGATCTGGCATTTACCAGAGCAATCCTGGTAAGAGTCGGGGTCTGTGGTCCAGCAGCACAGGGAGCCAGGCGCAGTGGCCGCAAGTTCTGGCTGTTTACCCCGCGCAGGTGAATCCGGGGGAGCAGGGACGTCTTGGCCAGGATTCCTCAACGAAGCCGAGCACAGGTACCAGGCAGGTGTCGATGGGATCCAGGGAGTGCTGACATACAGACAAACGAAGACGCAACCCATACTCTGTCCGGGGAATGGAGGACAAACGCCTCAAATAATCCTTGAGTTTTATCAGCCGACCACTGCGCTTGCCGCAGTGACAGTGACGCTTCCGCTGGGGGCGTGGGACCACAGTCTGGTGAAGGTAAATTGGGATCTCCGTTAACAGTGGGGGCAAAGTTTTCTGTCCACCATGATCAACTACTTGATTTTTGACAGAAAACCGGAGATCCAAGAATGTTTGGCGATCATACACCAGCAGAGACTTGATCTGTTTAGTGTCAAGAATTAAAACCAGCATGAAAACAAACAAAAGTGACAGAGGTAGACGGCCAGCCACACACACCGGCGCCATCTTGAAATGCAGAAAAAAAATGTACTTTATTTCCTCAGCCTTTATTTATTTGTATTTTATTTCCTCAGCCTTCTCTGTTGTCTCCTAGTTGTCCTTCCATCCTCCAATGCTTGGGTCCCATCTGAGCACAGTTGCCGCCAGGTGTTGCGGTCAGCAGCCATGTGCTCCAGGTCCCCAGGCTTCATGTTGCATCTCTTTAGTGCTGTTTTCAGCTGGTCTTTATAGCGTTTCTTTTGCCCTCCAGTGGAACGCTGGCCATGGTCTAATTGGCCATACAGTACTTTGCGAGGCAGCCGATTATAAGGCATTCTAATGACATGCCCCAGCCATCGCAGTTGGTGTTGGGTGATGGTTGCCTCAATACTTATACAGCCAGTTTTGTTGAGTATGTCTGTGTGAGGTACTCGATCCTGCCAGGTAATCCCCAGGATACGCTGAAGGCAGCATATGTGGAATTGTTCCATGGCCTTGATGTGCCGACTATAAGTGACCCAGGCTTCGCAACTGTAGAGGAGGGTGGTAATGCAGACAGCTTGGTAGATGCAGACTTTAGTGTGGAGATGTAAATTCTTATTCTGAAAGACCTGGCGCCTGAGTCTCCCAAAGGCAGCTGATGCTTGATGGATTCGGTTCTGGACGTCATTGTCAATGCTGTTGTCATCAGAGAGAATACTCCCCAGATGTCTGAATGATGGAACTACAGACAGTTGTTTGCCAGAGAGAGTAAAGACAGGTGGTGTGGATGGAATGTTGGTGCTCCATTGGCAGACTACCTCTGTTTTGACGATGTTGATGGTCAGCCCTAGTCTGGCTAACGTGACTTCAAAGCTCTGCGACCATTTGGTCTGGCAAAGATATTAAGCCCAACCGTTTCCCAAAGTGCGTTGTTGACCCGCCTCCCTGAAATGCCTCAGTTTGCTACTGGTCGAAGCCAGAAAAGGCTGTGACGAAGCTTAAACCAATCACATCACTCTTTCCTCTGACGTATGTGACGCGACGGGGCTAACTGGTAAATTAAACTCCTACCGAAGCCAGTCGGGAGCAAGGCGAAAACGTCCTTCCTTTCAATAAATACCTCCAGGGCTGCTCTTTGCTCCGTTTTCAATGAGAACTTGCTCCATGTTCGTAATGTTTCTAGTGAATGAAGTGCTTCTGGCATAGATTCTGTAAACAATCTATGGCTTCCGGTCGCAGTTCTACTATGTCACTGCCTTGAACACGCCTCTACCCAGGGCCGTTGGAGATGCTCAAAGTTGATTGGCTCCCGATTTTTCGGGAGCTTGGAAGAGCTGTAGATAGCTTGCCTGGCCAGACTAAGCTCGCAACAGGCCCTCGTGTTGCGTCACGCTTAGGATGGGCGGGCCCAGGCTAGGTCAGCCCCAACCTGCTATATGCCCTCACTGCTGCATCAAGAACAGTCTGGAGGTCCTGTGGGGTGTGAGACACAAGAGCACAGTCATCTGCATACTGTAGCTCAAGGACCTTCACCCTGTGGAGCTTGGTGGTTGCATGCAGCCTCCTGATATTGAAGAGGTTTCCATCTAACCTGTAGGCTACTGTCACCCCACTGTTGTTCTCAGTCTCTTTGTGGAGAAGCTGGGTGACACATATAAGAAAGATGTTGAAGAGCACAGGTGCTAGTACACACCCCTGCCTAACTCCTGTTCGCACAGGGAAAGAGGCAGACTCTTTTCCTCCTATTGTCACCCTAGAGGTCATTCCATCATGAAATTGACGCAGTACGTTGACAAATTTGTTGGGGCATCCGATCCGGAGGAGGATGTCCCATAAAAGATCTCTCTGCACATCAAAAGCTTTGGAGAGGTTGACAAAAGCCATAAACATGTCTCTGTGTTGTTCCCTGCACTTTTCCTGAAGTTGCCGGGCTGTAAAGATCATGTTAACAGTACTCCTGTTCTTTCTAAACCCGCACTGTGACTCTGGTAGCATTGAATCTGTGATGTTATTGATCAGCCTCTGAAGCATCACCTTGGCCAGGACCTTGCCAGCAACAGCGAGGCGTGATATCCCCCTGTAATTTCCACAGATGGCCTTGTCACCTTTCTTATGGATGGTGACAATACTAGCATCTTTCCACTGCTGTGGGATGTTCTCGTCTGCCCAGACCTTGATGGTGTATTGGTGGAGTACTCTTGTACAGAGGTAACCCCCTTGCTTTAGCAGTTCTGCAGGGATTTTGTCAGTGCTGGGGGACTTGTTGTTCTTCAGGGAGTGGACAGCTGATAGAACCTCCTGGAATGTTGGGGGCTGATTGAGGCTATCAATTTGTGGGTGTTCAAGCAGTTCACTCAGAATGGTGCGGTCTACATCAGCATCCTGATTTAGTAGGGTGTTAAAGTGTTCAGCCCACCTTTCAAGAATATTATTCTGGTCTTTCAAGATTTTGAGACCATCAGCTGTTTTCAGGGGACTGATGCTGTGGGTAGTTGGACCATAGATAGATTTGACTGCATTATAGAAGTTGTGCATGTCATTTCTATCTGCAAAAGACTGGATTTCCTGTGCCTTTGCTGTCCACCACACATTTTGTATGGTCTGCAGAGTCTTCTGCACATCCTGTCGAGCTTTCTGCCATAGTTGTCTGGTGGTATTGGATGAAGGGGTTTTTAGGGCTACCTGGTGTGCTTTATGCATGTTGTTCAGAAGATTATGTATAGTGTCCGAGTTGTTGTCAAACCAGTCTTGGTGGTTTTTGCTCTTAAAGCTGATTGTCTGGGCTGCTGCTTCATGGAGGGCTGAGCTTATGGCTGTCCACTGCTCACCTAGGGAGTGGTCATCACTCAGGAAGAGTTCTAGCTCCCCTAGTTTTGCAGCCAGGGAGCAACAAAACTCATCTCTTGCCTTTGTGTTTTCCAGACGCACAGTCAAACCGCCTCCCATTGGGCCCACATTTCCGCAATGGGGGGCGCACTTTTAGGTAGACTTTGGACATTATCATACGGTGATCTGTCCAGCACTCTGCACCTCTCATGGCACGGGTTATGAGCACATCACTGATGTCACAGCGTCTCACTATGACATAGTCTATCAGGTGCCAGTGTTTGGAGCGTGGGTGCATCCATGATGTTTTATACTTAGCCTTTTGCTGGAAGATGGTGTTTGTTATGGTCAGGTTGTGCACACAGCAGAGGGCAAGTAACCTCATACCATTTGAGTTGGCCTGACCAATCCCATGCTTGCCAAGCACCCCTTTCCATATCCCACTGTTCTGGCCCACTCGGGCATTAAAGTCCCCAAGCAGAATGATCTTGTCACTCTTGGGGATCCTGCGAAGAGCCTCGTTTAGTGACTGATAGAAGGAGTCTTTTATTTCACTGTTGCAGGGCAGGGTTGGCGCATATATGCTAAGAAGTATAGCAAAGTAGCAAAAGTAGCAAAAGTGACCAATACCCTGTGCCGCTGACATGCAGGGCTCCGACTAAGAGCTTCCAGTCCATTCGTACCTGCTCCCCTTGCCAGAGACCCCATCGCCACCAGGCTTTGACCAGATGTAGGTCCAGGCAATATTCACCGTGGTCAGATCTTCACCAGGGGGATACGGAGGGTCATTAGTCTTTCACTAATGCCCACAGGTGTTTCGGTGAGTCTTGGCAGCAGTGTGTTCTTAATGGCTAGTCCCACACCATGCAGATGTTGTCCACCAGGGGGGTAGCTTTTCCAGAAAAAGGTGTAGCCCATCCCCTCCTCTGTTAATGACCCTTCATCCAGTAACCTAGTTTCACTCAAAGCCGTGATGTCGATGTTATAGCGACTCAACTCTGCCGCAACCAGTGCTGTTCTTCTGTGGGGTCTTTCAGGGCTGCCATGGAAGTCCAGGAGAGTCCTTATGTTCCAAGTTGCCAGTTTCAGGTTGTAAGATTTATTTCTTCTGTTTCAACCGCAGTGGTGGAATGACCCAACAGGCACAGTAACCTGTCCAGGTTTAAGTTGAGTGGCATTTTTTAGGCCACCTTTTCTAGGCCCTTCCTCAGATTGAGGTGAGCAGTGGGGTCCCTAAATAGGGCTGCTCAGTCACACAGGGGTCTGCTGAGGACAGCTGCCACTCAACCCCAGCTGTCAGCGACCAATACCCTGTGCCGCTGACATGCAGGGCTCCGACTAAGAGCTTCCAGTCCATTCGTACCTGCTCCCCTTGCCAGAGACCCCATCGCCACCAGGCTTTGACCAGATGTAGGTCCAGGCAATATTCACCGTGGTCAGAGGTGGATACCTGCGCAGGGGAAATTTTCAAGTGCCATAGGAGGTGCGCAATCTCCAATTGCACTATTTTCACCATGATGAGGTAAGCCTGATGGCATGGGTGGGCCCAAGACGACCAGTCCCTCATCATAGCTGCAGGAGGCTGCCAGGTCCTTGCTCTATTTAGGCCTGCCTTTGTGCACCGCCAGAGCATTCCTTTTCCGTAGGGGTGTGCTCCTTTAGCCTTGCCTCAATAGGCCAACCCACAAGGCAGTGGGGCTATTTACCCATAGCTGGGGCAGTGGTTGACTGGCGCCAGGGCATGTCCACAGGTAGTGCACACCGCATCTCTGGGGCCCACTGCTGCTCCGAGATCCCCTGCAGTTTTGCCTGGGACTGCAAAGTACCCAGTTACCATGTGTGGCCACGAGGAGGCACCACTGGAGTCTTGGCGGTGGAGAGGCTGTGTACTGGCAGGAGGAGACTTACGCACTCAGCTCCTTTTTTTGCCCCTGCAGGGGCTAGCCAGCATCAGTAGCTGAAAGCAGAAAGTTGCAAGCAGAAAGCGACATGCAACATGCACTAACTACAAGCATTTCTACCCTACTGCACTAGGCACTTCACATACGCCCTGTGACCAGTTGAATTTCACACACACACCACTGTGCCGCCCCTACAGTAGACACAGATGCTTCGGCTGTTTTGGCTATAGCACACTCAAATGAAATACTGAAAGGAGAAGAGAGTGGTTGTTCAGACAGTTTATTTTGTTTACAGGCAGTATTTGATGGAAGATGGATATGATGTGTTACTAGTACCTGAAGATACAGTGTTAATTGAACAGTGGACATTTTGCTCATCATGTGGGAGAATCTCTTTCTGAGCCTATAAATTAAAAAAAAAGAAAAAAAATCATGAGTTAGTTGAGAGAAATAACAGGATGGCATGTCCATTCATTTGATATTGAAATCATGTTTTTAGATGCAATGTAACGCCACACGTTTCAGTGCACAAAAAGGCAATGATGATTCAGAAATACACAGGGAAGTTTATCATAGAGTGATTATAAATTAATATTGCAATGGCCTTTTTCTTCACTCCAGTTCCATGATTACTGTAGGGACTTTACCATAAAAGTTCAAACAAGTTCAGTTGACCTTAAAATCAGCTCTCTGTCAAGGGACACCATAAGACGATCATAGGTTTTGGAATTTTGAAAAATATTTTATGGCTGCAGATATATGGTGATTTTGGTAAAAAAATAAATAACGATAATTGCGCGCTGATACCCCCTCCCCTGCACACAAGTGTGCGCACACACACACACACACACACACACACACACACACACACACACACACACACAAAACTCTCCTTAAAGGAGATACACAGAATCATGGCCTCACTTTTTGTTAAAGGTCCCATGGCATGAAATTTTCACTTTCTGAGGTTTTTTAACGTTAAAATGAGTTCCTCTGACCTTCTTAAGTCACCCCAGTGGCTAGAAATTTCATAATGTGTAAACCAAACTATGCCCAACATTTGAGAATGGTGCGTCAAAACAGCGCGTTGATAAGCTCTTCCCTTTACTACGTCAGCAAGGGAGATGATCCCCATGCCCCCCCTCTGGATTCCCACTCACTGTATGGATTGCCCGCCCAGTTGTAGTGAGGAGACCATAGAGGACACAACAACATGGCATCACCTAAGCGAGCGAAACATGGAAATTGCGCTGTACATGGATGTGACAACACAGAAAAGAGTCTGTTTTTACTGCCGACAGGAGAGCCCCTGAAGACGCAGTGGCTTAATTTTATTTACTTCAATAATACGCCGTCGAGTCTACCTAAGACAGTGTATGTTTGTTGGAAACATTTTCCTGAGGAATGTTTCCACAACTTGGGACAGTACAGGGCAGGTTTTGCACATCAACTGTCACTGAAGCTTGGGTCCGTACCAAGCATCCCTGCCGCATCAGCAACAAACACCGAACAAGTAAGTGTATAACTGGTCGTTTTGCCGTGTTTTAAAATCGGTGCGTTAGCCTAGCAATGGCTACATTAGCTGTGCAGCTAACCACTTCCTGCAGTTAGCCAGGTAATCTGCGCTACAAAACTAAAGAGCATGCAGCATGCTCTGTTAAACTGAGTTTAGTCTGGAAATTGACTGTAACTTATGAGCTTATGTTTGACTATTGCTCTGCAATGCATGTCTTCTGTTGGATAAGCGATATGTTGCTGTAGTTGCTGCTTCTATCCTCTTTGGTTATGGAGTGCGTGTTCAAGCCTAGGGTATTATACGTTCGTAAACTACCACTCCGAACACTCTCACGCTCTGTTCTCTGTGTCACGTTGAGTTTACGGAAGGAGTCCGAGGGAGAACGGGGTTTTGTCTTAGCAGCGTGGCTACAGGCGCTGATAGCAGCGAGTATGTGTGTGCGCAGCTTGGTCAAGCCCCTCCCCCCATGGCACGCCCCCACCCTCTACCCTTCCCCGCCTCCTGCTTCTCATTAGCAAAACGACGCACTGGGAAAAGCGCTGAAATGGGGCTTTCTCCCAGGAGGCTATATTTACGTGCTGAGGGTTCATTTCGAGAAAGGCTGCGGATATAACATCCGGAAGCCTCCACGAGCCCGTTTAAAGCATCAACAAACCACCATGCCATGGGACCTTTAATAAATGCCTTGAGACCTCAAGAATGGCACAGGAATAGTTTTAAGCATCTCATCTCATCTCATTATCTCTAGCCGCTTTATCCTTCTACAGGGTCGCAGGCAAGCTGGAGCCTATCCCAGCTGACTACGGGCGAAAGGCGGGGTACACCCTGGACAAGTCGCCAGGTCATCACAGGGCTGACACATAGACACAGACAACCATTCACACTCACATTCACACCTACGGTCAATTTAGAGTCACCAGTTAACCTAACCTGCATGTCTTTGGACTGTGGGGGAAACCGGAGCACCCGGAGGAAACCCACGGGGACACGGGGAGAACATGCAAACTCCGCACAGAAAGGCCCTCGCCGGCCCCGGGGCTCGAACCCAGGACCTTCTTGCTGTGAGGCGACAGCGCTAACCACTACACCACCGTGCCGCCCTCTAGTTTTAAGCATTTAGAATAAATCTAATATAATAATTTTTACAATTAAAGTGATTCATATAGGTAGCGGTCTGAGTGAATGATCATGACATCTGTGATGTCACAGCAGGAAGGCAATTGGTCTCATCGCCATTTCCGCTATACTAAAACACAGAGCTAACGGCAACTTCAGTCCTCCATTTTGAGCTAATTTACCACCATGCCACATAGATGTGTTGCTGACAGGGGCAGCAACATGACAGAAGGTGGATTTATGTTGCATTCATGGCCCAAGAATGTTCAAACTGCAAAGATTTGGATGCATTTTAGATTAGATTAGATAAAACTTTATTGATCCCTTTGGGAGGGTTCCCTCAGGGAAATTAAGATTCCAGCATCATCATTACAGATAAACAGAGAAAAGAAATAGAGGAAAACTTCTAGATAAATTAAAATAAATTAAGTATTTACATATACAAATATAAAAAGAATCAGATATGGGGAAGAGAGGAAGGGGGAGGGGGAGGAGGAAAAAAGGGGGGAGAAGGGGGGGCGGCAGGAGAGATATTGCACATTATATTGCACATTGTCTGGTATTGCTTATTGTTAGGCTAGGCTACTGCTCCTTCCCGTCCTCTGTTCTCCTTTTACCCCTCCTCCCCCCCAGAGAGGAATTGTACAGTCTGATGGCATGAGGGATAAAGGAGTTTTTGAGTCTGTTTGTCCTGCACTTGGGAAGGAGCATTCTGTCACTGAACAGGCTCCTCTGGTTGCTGATGATGGTGTGCAGAGGGTGACTGGCATCGTCCATGATGTTCAATAGTTTGTCCATAGACCTCTTCTCTGCCCTCTGCCACCGTCACCGGAGAGTCCAGCTTCATGCCAACCACAGAGCCGGCCCGCCTGATCAGTTTGTCCAGCCTGGATGTGTACTTCTTGGATGTGCTGACCCCCAGCACAGCACGGTGTAAAACAGGACACTGGTGACCACAGACTGACAGAACATCCACAGGAGTTCCCTGCAGATGTTAAAGGACCCCAGCCTCCTAAGGAAGTATAGCCTGCTCTGTCCCTTCCTGTATAAAAAAGTGTTTGGTGTTGCAAGTCCAGTCCAGCTTGCTGTCCAGCCACAGCCCGAGGTACTTGTAGGAATCCACAGCCTCCACCTCAACTCCCTCGATCAGAACTGGTCGTGACCTTGGTCTGGACCTCCCAAAGTCAATGACCAGCTCCTTGGTCTTCGAGGTGTTGAGCTGCAGATGGTTCCTGTTGCACCACACAGCAAAGTCCCTCACCAGGCTCCTATACTCCTCCTCTCTGTCATCACTGATACACCCAACGATGGCTGTGTCATCAGCAAACTTCTGAATGTGACACAGCTCCGATTTGTAGCAGAAGTCCGCGGTGTACAGGGTGAGGAGAAGAGGGGCCAGCACTATGCCCTGGGGTGCGCCGGTGCTGCTAATCACAGTGTCAGACGTGATGTCCTTCAGCCTGACGTACTGCGGCCTGTCAGTGAGGTAGCTGGAGATCCAGATGACCAGGCAGGGGTCCACTCGCATCCTCTTCAGTTTGTCCTGAAGCAATAGGGGCTGGATGGTGTTGAAGGCACTCAAGAAGTCCAAGAAGAGGATCTTCACTGTGCCATTTCCCTTATCTAGATGCAAGTGGGCTCGGTGTAGCAGGTAGAGGATGACGTCTTTCACACCAACACCTGCCCAGTACGCAAACTGCAGATAATCCTGGGCATGTTGTACCTGGGGTCTGAGGAGGCTGAGGAAGAGCCACTCCAACGTCTTCATCAGATGTGAAGTGAGTGCCACCAGTCGGAAGTCGTTCAGCTCGCTGGGCCGATTCTTTTTGGGAACTGGAACGATACATGTCTTCCAGAGGGTGGGCACTCTCCCCAGCTGCAGGCTGAGGTTGAAGATGCGTTGGAATGGTTCACCCAGTTCAGCAGTGCAGGTCTTCAGTAGTCGGGGACACACCTTGTCCGGGCCTGCTGCTTTCCTGGGGTGAAGCTTCCTCAGTTGACCTCTGACCTGGTCTGCAGTAATGCATGGAGGTGTCTGTGTTGAGGTGGGGGATGAGGGGGAGGAGGGGGCTGCTGTGATGACTGGGGAGGTGTGTTGAGGGAAGAAGGAGAGATGGCTGCAGTGAGGGAGAGGGTGGGGGGATGTGGGCTGGTTGAACCGATTGAAGAAGTCATTCAACTCATTCGCCCTCTCCACTGTCCCCTCAACAACTCTGGTCTTTGTATTGTGGCCTGTGATGGTTTTCACACCTTCCCAGACCTCCCTCATGCTGTTCTCCTTCTCCTTCAGCTTCTGCTCCACCTTTCTCCTGTAGCTGTCCTTAGCTTCCCTCACGCAGCATTTTACCTCCTGCTGTGCTGCTTTCATCGCCTCTCTATCCCTGCTCCTGAAGGTGGCCTTCTTCCTGTTGAGGACAGCTTTGACTTCCTGTGTTATCCATGGCTTGTTCTTAGGGTAACACCGTACAGTCTTAGCGGGGGAAATCACGTCTGCACAGAAGTTGAGGTAATCCGTCAGACAGTGTGTCAGCCCCTCTATGTCCTCACAGTGTGGGCTAAGCAGCACATCCCAGTCTGTGATGTCATAGCAGTCCCTGAGGGCATCTTTCATTTCAGGGGACCACCTCCTGATGGAGCTAGTTGTTGCAGGCTGCCTTTGAACCAGGGGGGTGTACTTCGGCTGTAGAAGAACCAGATTGCGGTCAGACTTCCCTAGTGGGGGGAGGGGTGTGGCTCTGTATGCATCCCTCATATTAGCATACAGCAAGTCAATTATCCTGTTGTTCCTTGTTGGACAATCCACAGCTTGGTAAAAAGCAGCCAAAGTAGAGTCCAAAGTAGAATGATTAAAGTCCCCAGAAATGATCATAAATGCCTCAGGGTACTGTGTCTGCAGCCTTGCTGTGACAGAGTGAATCCTCTCACATGCAGTGGCTGCGTCTGCCCTCAGAGGGATGTAAACACAGATGGTGATCACGTGACTGAACTCCCTCAGCAGATAATATGGCCGCAGGCTAACGGCTAGCAGCTCCAAGTCCGGGCAACATAAAACTGTCTTTACAGAGATATGTCCCGGGTTACACCAGTGGTTGTTCACATAAATGATGAGTCCCCCACCTTTGCTTTTTTCGCATGTGTTAGTGTCCCTGTCAGCTCTCACAGCAGTGAATCCCCGCAGGTCCATGTTAGCATCCAGTACGAGGTGTGTTAGCCATGTCTCTGTAAAGATAAATAAGCTGCTCTCCCGGTAAATCCGCTGGTTGTTCAGAGCAGAAAGCTCGTTGACTTTATTCAGCAGCGAGTTCACATTCCCCATGATAACAGAGGGAATGGATGGTTTGCAGCACCGCCGGTTGTCCGCTAGCCTAGCCTTTAGCTTAGCTCCAGCTTTGCAGCCCCTGGGTTTCCTCCTCAGCTCCGCTGGGATGGGGTGTCGTATCCCGGCTCATCCCATTGTTTTCAGGGCCAGCAGCTCCTCTCTCGAATAAGTGAGAAAACTGGCTCCTGGTTGCATGTTAAAGTTAAAAATATCCATGTTATATAAGTAAAACACACTATGTCTTCATAAGAAGAGCAGAAAAGTAAAAAAAGGTGGAAAAAAAGAGGTTTTAAAGAGCTAAAAACTACAGAGCTACTGGAGAGGCAGCTGTCTCACACAGCACCCATATTACATTTTGTGAGAAATTCACAGATTGGGGACCTATGAAGTGGTCTCTCCTCTGCTCTGCACATTTTACTGAGGACTCATACGAAACCTCAGTATGAAACCTCAGTAGAGGGTGCAGTACCGACAATTAAAGGAAAAGAAAACTACAAGAAAAGGAAAGTAAGTTCAGTTGCACCAGTTCTCCTGGAGTGTGAGCTGAGCAGTAATGGCAGAGTACTCAGTATGGAGAAAATGGAGAACGAGTGGACCAGTTGTCAGATTTCTCCGCTGGATATGCTTTAAACCCCCCCCCCAGCAGCAATATCTTGTCCTTATGTGGAAGAAGCGAATGAACGAAGAACTGAAAGTCAGATTGTTTCAAAACAATCGGCCACAAGCTCGGCCTTCAAGAAGTGAGAACACAAACGGGTAAGATGCGACTCTCATTTGGTTACATAACAACAAAAACGACAACACTCGCTGTTTACCTGCATTTAGATTAATACAAGTAACTTGTATTGTGTATTTAAGTTACTGGTATAAGATTATTTAATTTGCTTCAGAATGTGATTGTCTCAGTTCATCTGATTATTTAATAAGCCTTTTACATTTTATCAGTGAAAATGCATGCATGTACATGTATGTTGCATAAGTTATAATGCCTATCCTGTTTTAATGAGAGTCACATGAGACTCGGTTCAATTCCATCCAATTCTCTAGACGGCTTTGTTCTCTGGCTTTATTTCGTAAGGTGGGGGCCTCTGTGGCCGACATGTTACTATTGGATTCACTTTCCGATGGTTCGAACTGATACGGTTTTACGTGTATAGCAGTAGCATGTAGACACACTCCAATTTCAGGACTATCACAGTCAGATGTATTACTATCTGAGGAATCCGAAGACTCTCCAATAAATCTGAACGAAGAGGCCATTGTAACCACTCTTGCCTGCCGAGTCTGACTTTGGTCTATAGCACCGGTTCCCGCTGTGACGTCACCCACCCAGGGCTGGCTGGCTCAGCAGGGCAGCTCGAATGCCAACTTTACAGTCAATTTTAACTCTCAAAAATAATTTTTTTTATTCTATTTATTGCCATTATTTAGCCTTGTGCCTACCAAGTGAGGTTACAGAGATGACAATTACAAAGAGACACTACTTTATCCTAACTGTGAAAGTTGAACACCAAATCAGTAAAAATAAATAAATAAATAAATAAATAATAAGCAAACTATGATTTGTACCATGTATTAACTTTCTGGGTTCCAGAAAACCACTCGAGCAGTTGCTGCTCTTCTTCACAAGCAACTTGGCTTGAGTATTCGTCCGCCTCTTTCTCCGTGGCTATAGGTTCCAAATTGTCTTCAGACAACCAACCAAAGATTGAGGATGAATTGAAAGAGCTTTCATCATCTTTTTCAAAAGAATCAGTATCAAGAATGCACGCCATTGCAGAGAATAGTATAGAGTCTGTGTGGACACAAAAGAAGGCAGTGGCACATATGACATCACACATGCAGCACCGCTGACCTGTAAATCGCTTCGATTTAATCATGGCAGACAAGCTATTAGTGATTTTTGGAACAGAATTCAGACACAAAAAAATTATTTTTCAAACCAATTTTTTATTTATGGGTGAACTTTACAACCTATTTGAGCATATCACACACAGAAAACCTGGGATTTTATGATATAATTTTTGTTAGACTAGCACATTAAAAGTTTGGACTTGCCCGACACTTCAAAAATGAATTGATTTCTGCAGGCCGAAAACAAATCTAGCACACTCATGGCGCAAAGTCATTCCACCTGCTGTCAATTAATGTGTGTGTGTTTGTTACAGGGACAGAGCATAAAAGGAGGGGGGGAGCAGAGAAAAGAGACTCCCGACCAGAATGCATGTGTGTGCATGTGTGGGAATGAATCAGCTGAAAAGCTCGAGCTATACTTTAAAAATAAAAGTTTTTAAGAACTTCAGGTCCCGCCTGCCGTGCTTCTGTACTCCACCCACATCAGGGATTTGCTACAGTGGTGCCGAAACCCGGGATTGAGTACAGAAGGAAACCACCCCATGGAGTCCTTGCCAATTATGGAGCTCGTGCATGCCCTCGCTGCTGCCCAGCAGAACCAGCATCAAGCACTGACCACCCTCCAGAAGGACCAGGAACAACGCTTTGAAGCCTTGATGCTGGCCCAGCAGGAAGATCGCCAGGCGTTCCGGCATCTGCTGGTGTCGGCAGGGGCATCCAACATTACTATCCTGGACTCCCCTCACATCACCCTCACAAAGATGGGCCCGCATGAGGAGCCTGAAGCCTTAATTGCTCTCTTCGAGCAAGCGGTCCAAGCGTGGGGGTGGCTAATCAAACAGCGCGTGGCTCATCTCCTCCCACTCTTGACAGGCAAGGCGCAGCTCGCGGTGCAGCAGCTCCTTGCTGACAGCCGGCTCAATTACGCCGACCTTAAGAGGGCCATTTTGCAGTGGGTCAGCTGCTCCCCGGAGCAACATCGCCAGCGGTTCCAGAAGCTGACACTGGGGGAGGTCGGCCGACCATTCGCATTTGGCCAACAACTCCAGGACACCTGCTGGCTGAGGGCAGAAGACTGTGACGCCGACAGGATCATCGACCTGGTGGCACTGGAACAGTTCATCTTTTGGCTTCCGGAAGGAACATCAGAATGGGTCCAGTGTCACCACCTGGCGCCGCTCCAGCGAGCCATCGAGTTGGCGGAGGACCATCTGGCGGCGGTTCCGACAACAGGCGGACAAGGCAAAGGCGCCTCTCCTCATTTCTCATCTCTCTCTCCCTCTCTCTTTCTCTCTCCCTCTTGCCCCATTCCCCCACTGCGGGGGCCGACTCCCCCCCAGCCGGCCTGTCACACCCATGGTGTCCTCCCATCTCCCTCTTCCATGTCTGTGTCTTTCCCCCCTCAGGTGAGTGACGCCCTTAACACCGGTGCAGAGGGAAAGCCTGGGCCGGTATGCTGGCGTGGGTGGGAGCCGGGGCATCTCCAGAATCAGGGTTCCGCAAGGGAGATGGAAGCCGTGATCCGGATCCCCGATGTGCCAGAGACCGCCCCCGATCGGGCCAGAATGTGTCGCATACCAGTAAGTGTTCAAGGGGATACATACAGTTAGGTCCATTAATATTTGGACAGAGACACCATTTTTCTAATTTTGGTTCTGTACATAACCACAATGAACAAAACAATTCAGATGCAGTTGAAGTTCAGACTTTCAGCTTTAATTCAGTGGGGTGAACAAAATGATTGCATAAAAATGTGAGGAACTAAAGAATTTTGTAGAAGTCAGAGCAGGTGGGTGGAGCACAGAAGTACGACAGGCCAGAACGGAGTTCCAAAAACTCTTTTTTTTATTTGCACTTTTCAATATGAACATATATTCTCCCAGCCAGCACACACACACACACACACACACACACACACACACACACACACACACACACAAGTCATCTGGTGCGGGAGAGAGCTCCCTTCCTCTGCCCTCTCTCTCCTTATATAGGGCGTGGTTGCTGGGAAGACACACAAACACAGGTTAATTCAGATCAGGTGTAGTGATTCTGCCACTTACCTTCCCTGATTGTGACCAGAGGGCATGCTTGACCATGCCCCCACTACCACATACCCCCACCACTCGACTCAGGCCGGGCAGCCGTCCGGCCTGCAGCCGACCCCCCCCCCCCCTTGACGGGAGACGAAGTCCACCACGACCATCTGCGCCCCCGGCCTGTGGACAACCTTGAAGTTAAAGGGTTGAGGTGCCAGATACCAATGGGTGATCCGCGCGTTGGCATCCTTCATGCGGTGGAGCCACTGGAGGGGCGCGTGGTCCGAACAGAGGGTGAAAGGGCGTCCCAGCAGGTAGTAACGGAGAATGAGGACCACCCACTTGATGGCCAGGCACTCCTTCTCTATGGTGCTGTAGCGCCCCTCATGCACTGACAGCTTTCGACTTATGTACAGCACTGGGCGAACCTCCCCCTCCACCTCCTGGGACAAAACAGCCTCCAGCCCTCTGTCCGACACGTCCATCTGCAATATAAAAGGGAGAGAAAAGTCAGGGGAGTGTAATAGTGGCCCCCCACACAGTGCAGCCTTTACCTCAGAAAAAGCCCGCTGGCATTGCTCCGTCCACTGGACCGGATCTGGTGCCCCCTTTTTAGTGAGCTCAGTCAGCAGGCTGGTGACATCCGAATAATTAGGTTTAAACCTACGATAATAGCCAGCCAGCCCCAGGAACTGTCTCACCCCCTTTTTGGTCTTGGGCCTCGGGCAGGCCGCAATTGCTGCAGTCTTGTTAATTTGGGGATGCACCTGCCCATTGCCCAAGTGGAAGCCCAGATACCATACTTCCACCCGCCCAATCGCACACTTCTTCGGGTTGGCTGTGAGACCTGCCCGCCTCAGCGACCTAAGGACGGCCCTCAGGTGCCTTGATCAGTCAGAATCTCTTTCGGGATTCCAACTCGGGAGATAACGCGGAAGAGCGCTTCCGCAATACTGCGTGCTGAGATATTGCGAAGAGGCACTGCTTCCAGGTATCGCGTTGCATAGTCCACTAGAACTAATATAAAGCGGTACCCTCGTGTTGGCTGTGCGACCCGCCCACCTCAGCGACCTAAGGATGGCCCTCAGGTATTGTAGGTGCCGCGGCCAGTCATTACTATAAATAATGATGTCGTCAAGGTACGCGGCAGCATAGGTGGTGTGGGGGCGGAGGACCCTATCCATCAGCCGCTGAAACGTAGCGGGCACCCCAAACAGCCCAAAAGGAAGTGTGACAAACTGGTGTAAGCCGAACGGTGTGGAAAAGGCCGTTTTTTCTCGGGATAATGGAGTCAAGGGGATCTGCCAATAACCCTGTGGTGGCAGGGGCGTGGTCAAGCGCCGGTCTGTGACAGGAGGGCGGAGTCAGGGAAGGCGAGTGGCAGAATCACTACACCTGACGGCAATTAACCTGTGTTTGTGTGTCTTCCCAGTAACCGCGCCCTATTTAAGGAGGTAGGGAGAGCAGAGGGAGAGCTTCCCCGGATGAGACTACAGTGTGTGTGTGTGTGTGTGTGTGTGTGTGTTTGTCTCTGTCTCTGATTGCTGTTTGAAATTGTCTACTGAAAAGTGTGGCAATAAAAGCCTCAGTTGAATCCTGATCTCCGTCCTGCCATCCTCTGTGCTCCACCCACCCACCCATAGGGAACTTACTACAGTGGTGCCGAAACCCGGGACAGTGGAGCACCAACCCAGCAGCCCCATGGAATCCTCCCCGTTCGCCAACCTGGTCCACGCCCTCGCCACGGCTCAGCAAAGCCAGCACCAGGCGCTCGGCACACTCCGAAAGGAACAAGAGCGGCGCTTCGAAGCCCTGGTGCTGGCCCAGAAGGAAGATCGCAAGGCGTTCCGGCATCTCCTCACGTCGGCGGGGTCCACCAGCGCTCCGGCCGCGGGCCCGTCTCCCCTCACTGTCACCAAGATGGGCCCGCAGGACGACCCCGAGGCGTTCCTCACGTTGTTCGAACAGGTCGCCGAAGCCTCGGGGTGGCCGATGGAGCAGCGCGCGGCGTGCCTCCTCCCCCTGCTAACGGGAGAGGCACAGCTGGCCGCGCTACAGCTCCCCGCCGACCGCCGGCTGGCCTACGCAGACCCCTGCCGGGCCGTCCTCCAGCGCGTGGGGCGCACACCGGAACAACATCGCCAGCGCTTCCGCGCGCTGCGATTGGAGGAAGTTGTCCGGCCGTTTGCATTCGGCCAGCAGCTCCGGGACGCCTGCTGGCGGTGGTTGAGGGCCAACGATCGCGACGGCGAGGGAATCGTCGACCAGGTGGTACTGGAACAGTTCATCGCCCGCTTACCAGCCGGAACCATGGAGTGGGTCCAGTGCCACCGCCGGGCGTCACTGGATCAGGCAGTCGAGCTGGCGGAGGATCATCTGGCGGCTGTCCCGGCGGCAGGACAGCAGATGGCATCTTTTCTTCTCTCCTCTTCTCTCTCTCTCTCTCTCCCCCTCCTCCTGTGTCCTGTCCTCACCCCATTCCCCCTCCTCGGAGGCGGGGGCCGGCACCACCCCTACCGGCCCGCCGCACCCGCGGTGCCCTCCCATTTCTCCCTTCTGTGTCTGTCTCTCCCCCACCTCAGGTGAGTGAGCCCCAGATCACTGGTGCAGAGGGAAAGCCCGGGCCGGTTTGCTGGCGCTGCGGGGAGCCGGGCCACCTTCAACAGCAGTGCACAGCAATGGAAGTGGGCGCAGTTGTTCAGATCCCCGACGCTCCAGAGGCCGCCCTCGATCGGGCCGGAGCGTATCGCATACCGGTGAGTATCCAAGGGGCTACATATCAGGTGTTGGTGGATTCTGGTTGTAATCAGACCTCAATTCGCCAAAGTCTGATTCAAAACGAGACATTGGGGGGAGCACAAGGGGTGAAGGTGTTGTGTGTGCACGGGGATGTTCACCGCTACCCTTTGGTGTCGGTCCACATTATTTTCAGAGGGGAAAAATTTATAGTGAAGGCGGCGGTTAATCCTCGCCTTACCCACTCTTTAATTTGGGGGAATGATTGGCCGGGATTTCGGGGTTTAATGATGCGCCTAGTAGAGAGTGGGTCCTGCCATTTGACAGGGGGAGGTCCCGGTGTCGCTTTGGTGGGAGCAGCTGTCACAGAGCCGTCTACGTCATCTCCGCGTCAGAGTGAGGAGCCGCCGGCTCCTCCTCTCTCTATTGGGGAATCCCTCGCGGATTTCCCATTAGAACAGTCGCGAGACGAGACTCTGTGGCATGCGTTTGACCAAGTGAGAGTAATCGATGGTCAAACGCTCCAGCCGAACGCCACCCCATCCTTCCCCTACTTCGTGATTATGAAGGATAGATTATACCGAGTGACGCAGGACACTCAAACTAAAGAGCGAGTCACGCAGCTTTTAATTCCAAAGAACCGCCGGGAATTGGTATTCCAGGCGGCTCACTTTAATCCCATGGCTGGACACTTGGGGCAGGATAAAACACTAGCCCGAATAATGGCCCGATTCTATTGGCTGGGGATTCGCGGCAATGTCCGTGGGTGGTGTATGGCATGCCGCGAATGCCAGTTAGTAAATCCAGCGGCCATTCCAAAAGCGCCTTTGCGCCCTCTACCGTTAATCGAGACCCCGTTTGAGAGAATTGGGATGGATCTCGTCGGGCCATTAGATCAGTCAGCACGAGGGTACCGCTTTATATTAGTTCTGGTGGACTATGCAACGCGATACCCGGAAGCAGAGCCTCTGCGCAATATCTCAGCACGGAGTATTGCAGAGGCACTCTTCCGCGTCATCTCCTGAGTTGGAATCCCGAAAGAGATTCTGACTGATCAAGGCACCTCGTTTATGTCATGTACACTGAACGAACTGTATGGGTTGTTGGGGATTAAGCCGATCCGCACCAGTGTGTATCACCCACAAATGGACGGATTAGTAGAACGCTTCAACCGCACCCTCAAAAATATTATTAAAAAATTCGTGAGTGAGGACGCACGTAATTGGGATAAGTGGCTCGAACCCTTGCTGTTCTCAGTGCGAGAGGTCCCCCAAGCCTCCACGGGGTTCTCCCCGTTTGAATTATTATATGGGCGTAAGCCGCGCGGCATCCTAGATGTGCTGCGCGAAAATTGGGAGGAGGGACCTTCACAAAGTAAAAACGAAATTCAGTACGTTATGGACCTGCGCGCAAAACTCCACACGCTCACCCACCTAACTCAGGAGAATTTGCGGCAGGCCCAGGAATGGCAAGCCCGCCTGTACAACAAGGGTACTCGCCTTATAGAGTTCACTCCGGGAGATAAGGTACTCGTACTGTTGCTCACGTCGAGCTCCAAATTGATCGCCAAGTGGCAAGGACCCTTTGAGGTCACACGGCGAGTTGGGGACGTCGACTATGAGGTGAGGCGAACGGACAGGGGTGGGGCGCTACAGATTTACCACCTCAATCTGCTTAAACTCTGGAACAAGGAGGTCCACATGGAGTTGGTGTCAGTAGTTCCGGAGAAGGCGGAGCTGGGGCTGGAGGTTCAAAAAGGGACATTGGCATCACGTACCTCTCCGGTCCCCTGTGGAGACCACCTCTCCCCGACCCAACTCACGGAGGTCGCCCAGTTGCAGACCGAGTTTTTGGATGTGTTCTCGCCCCTGCCCGGTCGCACTAACCTCATAGAGCACCACATAGAGACGCCCCCAGGGGTGGTAGTGCGTAGCCGCCCTTACAGACTACCCGAACACAAAAAAAAAGGTGGTTCGGGAAGAACTTCAGACCATGCTCGAAATGGGCATCGTCGAGGAGTCCCACAGTGACTGGAGCAGCCCGGTGGTCTTGGTACCCAAGGCCGACGGGTCGGTCCGGTTCTGTGTGGACTATAGAAAAGTCAACGCGGTGTCTAAATTCGACGCGTACCCAATGCCTCGTATTGATGAGCTGCTCGATCGACTAGGCACGGCTCGCTTTTATTCAACACTGGATTTGACGAAGGGATATTGGCAGATCCCCTTGACTCCATTATCCCGGGAAAAAACGGCCTTTTCCACACCATTCAGCTTGCACCAATTCGTCACACTTCCTTTTGGGCTGTTTGGGGCGCCTGCTACGTTTCAGCGGCTGATGGACAGGGTCCTCCTCCCCCATGCCACCTATGCGGCCGCATACCTGGATGATATAATCATTTATAGTAACGACTGGCAGTGGCACTTACAACACCTGAGGGCCGTCCTTAGGTCGCTGAGGCGAGCGGGTCTCACTGCCAACCCGAAGAAGTGTGCGATTGGGCGGGTGGAAGTACGGTATCTGGGCTTCCACTTGAGCAACGGGCAGGTGCGTCCCCAAATTAATAAGACAGCAGCGATTGCGGCCTGCCCGAGGCCCAAGACCAAAAAGGGGGTGAGACAGTTCCTGGGGCTGGCTGGCTACTATTGTAGGTTTATACCTAATTATTCGGACGTCACCAGCCCGCTGACTGATCTCACTAAAAAGGGGGCACCAGATCCGGTCCAGTGGATGGAGCAGTGCCAGCGGGCTGTCTCTGAGGTAAAGGCTGCACTGTGTGGGGGGCCACTATTACACTCCCCTGACTTTTCTCTCCCTTTTGTGTTGCAGACCGACGCGTCAGACAGAGGGCTGGGGGCTGTGTTGTCCCAGGAGGTGGAGGGGGAGGACCGCCCCATCCTGTACATCAGCAGGAAGCTGTCGGTGCGTGAGGGGCGCTACAGCACCATAGAAAAAGAATGTCTAGCGATCAAGTGGGTGGTTCTCGCCCTCTGTTACTACCTGCTGGGGTGCTTTTTCACCCTCTGTTCGGACCACGCGCCCCTCCAGTGGCTCCACCGCATGAAAGTTGCCAACGCGCGGATCACCCGTTAGTATCTGGCACTCCAACCCTTCAATTTCAAGGTGGTCCACAGGCCGGGGGCACAGATGGTCGTGGCGGACTTCCTCTCCCGTCAAGGGGGGGGGGGGAGTCGGCTGCAGGCCGGACAGCCGCCTGGCCTGAGTCGGGCGGTGGGGGTATGTGGCAGCGGGGGCGTGGTCAAGCACCGGTCTGTGACAGGAGGGCGGAGTCAGGGAAGGTGAGTGGCAGAATCACTACACCTGACAGCAATTAACCTGTGTTTGTGTGTCTTCCCAGTAACCGCGCCCTATTTAAGGAGGTAGGGAAAGCAGAGTGAGAGCTTCCCCGGACGAGACTACAGTGTGTGTGTGTGTTTGTCTCTGTCTCTGATTGCTGTTTGAAATTGTCTACTGAACAGTGTGGCAATAAAAGCCTCAGTTGAATCCTGATCTCTGTCCTGCCGTCCTCTGTGCTCCACCCACCCATAGGGAACTTACTACAAACCCTTTGTCAAATCCAGTGTCGAGTAAAAGCGAACAGTGCCTAGTCGATTGAGCAACTCATCAATACGAGGCATTGGGTACGCGTTGAATTGAGACACTGCATTGACTTTTCTATAGTCTACACAGAACCGGACCGACCCGTCGGCCTTGGGTACCAAGACCACTGGGCTGCTCCAGTCATTGTGGGACTCCTCGACGATGCCCATTTCGAGCATGGCCTCGAGTTCTTCCCGAACCACTTTTTTCTTGTGTTCAGGTAGCCTGTAAGGGCGGCTACGCACTACCACCCCTGGGGGCGTCTCAATGTGGTGCTCTATGAGGTCGGTGTGGCTGGGCAGGGGTGAGAACACGCCCAAAAATTTGGTCTGCAACTGGGCAACCTCCGCGAGTTGTGTCGGGGAGAGGTGGTCTCCACAGGGGACTGGAGAGGTACACGATGCCAATGCTCCCTTTTGAACCTCTGGCCCCAGCTCCGCCTTCTCCGGAACCACCGACACCAATGCCATGGGGACCTCCTCGTTCCAGAGTTTGAGTAGATTGAGATGGTAAATCTGTAGCGCCCCACCCCTGTCCGTTCGCCTCACCTCGTAGTCGACGTCCCCGACTCGCCATGTGACCTCGAAGGGCCCTTGCCACTTGGCAACTAATTTGGAGCTCGACGTGGGCAATAATACGACCACTTTGTCTCCTGGTGTGAACTCTCTAAAGCGCGTGCCCCTGCCATACAGCCGGATTTGATGTTCTTGTGCCTGCCGCAAATTCTCCTGGGTTAGGTGCGTGAGTGTGTGGAGTTTTGCGCACAGGTCAATAATGTATTGAATTTCATTTTTACTTGGTGAAGGTCCCTCCTCCCAGTTTTCTCGCAGCACGTCTAAAATGCCGCGCGGCTTACGCCCATATAACAATTCGAACAGGGAGAACCCCGTGGAGGCTTGTGGGACCTCACACTGCAAACAACAAGGGTTCAAGCCATTTGTCCCAATTACGTGCATCCTCGCTTACGAATTTCTTAATTATAATTTTGAGGGTACGATTGAATCGTTCGACTAAACCGTCTGTTTGTGGGTGATAAACGCTGGTGCGGATCAGCTTAATGCCTTATAACCCATAAAGTTCGTTCAGTGTTCGTGACATAAACGAGGTGCCTTGATCAGTCAGAATCTCTTTCGGGATTCCAACTCGGGAGATAACACGGAAGAGCGCTTCCGCAATACTGCGTGCTGAGATATTGCGAAGAGGTACTGCTTCCGGGTATCGTGTTGCATAGTCCACTAGAACTAATATAAAGCGGTACCCTCGTGTTGACCGATCTAATGGCCCGACGAGATCCATCCCAATTCTTTCGAACGGGGTCTCGATTAATGGGAGAGGGCGCAAAGGCGCTTTTGGGATGGCCACTGGATTTACTAACTGGCATTCGCGGCACGCCGTACACCACCTACGGATATCGCAACGAATCCTTGGCCAATAGAACCGGGCCATTATTCAGGCTAGTGTTTTATCCTGCTCTAAGTGTCCAGCCATGGTATTAAAGTGAGCTGCCTGGAATACCAATTCCCGGCGGCTTTTTGGAATCAAGAGCTGCGTGATTTGTTCTTTAGTCTGAGTGTCCTGTGTCACTCGGTATAATCTATCCTTCATAATAGAAAAATAAGGGAAGGACGGGGTGGCGTTTGGCTGGATCGTTTGACCATCGATTACTCTCACTTGGTCAAACGCATGCCACAGAGTCTTGTCTCGCGACTGCTCTAACGGGAAATCCGCAAGGGATTCTCTCGATTACGTTCATTATGTCTTATATTAGATCTGGTTATTTTTTTCTTTTTAATCAGACATCAGTTTTAGGTTTGTTTACCTGACATGTTTCAACGTACATAACTGTCATCTTCCTCAGAGTGTCACCGGATGTTGTTCGTGACGCATCTTATCAGTTGATGTTTCCGAAGGCGTGACCTTCCTGTCTGGTTTGACAGGTCGGTCACGTCTTCTACTGTCTGTTCGTCCCCTGCAAGATGGCACTCCAGGTATGGGAGAGCATGTATGCTCCCTCATCCCGGTTGATGGTCCTCGGGCTTCGCTTTCGGATCTCCATGGACTCCCTGATCCAGCGCTGATGCTTGTTATCTTCTGTGCGGATGACTCTGGCATTCCCCCAGTCCATAATGTGATTTTCTCTTTTGCAGTAATCTGTTATGGCTGACTTGTAATTTTCCTGTTGTGCCTTTTCTTTTATTGTTTGGGTTTGTCTTGTAGCTGTCTCCTTTTCGCACTCTTTCTTATGTTCATTTTTCCTTGTGGTGAAGCTCCTCCCTGTCTCCCCGATGTAAGTTTTATTGCATGATTGGCATGGAATCTCATATATGGTGTTGCATTTGTTTTCCGGATGCATTCTGTCTTTGGGATGAACCAGGATCTGACGGAGCGTTGTGTGTGGTTTGACAGGTGTGTTAATGTTGTGTTTCCTCATTACTCTTTGAATGTGTTCCATTATTCCTCTGATGTATGGTAATGTTATTACTCCCCTGTGTTCTTGTTTGTTGCTTTGTTTTTTCTCTTTCTTCTGTGTTTTGTTGTTCTTGACCTGTTCTGCCCCTTTGGATATTGCCCACTGTGGATATTGACATGCCTTCAGTGCGTTTTGTATGTGTTGTTCCTCCTGTTCTTTGTCCTGTGGATCTGTGATTATTGTTGCGCGTTCATGTAATGTTCTAACTACTGATATTTTGTGCATTATGGGGTGTTCGGAAGTCCAGTTTAAATATTGGTCGGTGTGTGGGGGTTTTCTGTATACTTTTATTTTGATGTCCCCATCTTCTCTGTGTTGTACTTTTAAGTCCAAAAATGCTATTGACTGCTCCGTTTCCTCTTCATGTGTGAATTTTATGTTGCCAGGATTGTCTATGGTGTTGAGATGGTCGGTGAGTTGTTGAGTGTATCCCATCTTCACTTTTTCCAGTATATCATCCACGTAACGTTTCCAGAGTGTTGGTCTGTATTCTACCGGTATTGTAGCGAGTGCTTTCTGCTCCAGGTCTTCCATGAAAAAGCCGCACATGATGGCCGATAGTGGGGGACCCACTATCGAGATCCACTATGGAGATCCGAAAGCGAAGCCCGAGGACCATCAACCGGGATGAGGGAGCATACATGCTCTCCCATACCTGGAGTGCCATCTTGCAGGGGACGAACAGACAGTAGAAGACGTGACCGACCTGTCAAACCAGACAGGAAGGTCACGCCTTCGGAAACATCAGCTGATAAGATACGTCACCAACAACATCCGGTGACACTCTGAGGAAGACGACAGTTACATACGTCAAAACATGTCAGATAAACAAACCTAAAACTAGATGTTTGATTAAAAAGAAAAAAAAAACCATATCCGCAAGGGATTCCCCGAGAGAGGGAGGAGGAGCCGGCGGCTCCTCACTCTGATGCGGAGATGACGTAGACGGCTCTGTGACAGCTGCTCCCACCAAAGCGACACCGGGACCTCCCCTTGCTGAAATACGGCAGGACCCACTCTTTACTAAATGACTCATTAACTCCCCGAATCCCGGCCAATCAGTCCCCAAAATTATCGAGTGGGTGAGGCGAGGATTAACCGCCACCTTTACTCTAAATTTTTCCCCTCTGAAAAAAATGTGGACTGACACTAAAGGGTAGCTGTGAACATCCCCGTGCACACACAACACCTTCACCCCCTGTGCTCCCCCCAATGCCTCGTCTTGCACCAGGCTTTGGTGGATTGAGGTCTGATTACAGCCAGAGTCCACCAAAGCCTGATATGTATCCCCTTGGATACTCACCGGTATGCGATACGCTCCAGCCCGATTGAGGGCGGCTCCTGGCATGTCGGGGATCTGAACCACCGTGCCCACTTCCATCACCGAGCACTGCTGTTGGAGGTGGCCCGGCTCCCTGCAGCGCCAGCAAACTGGCCCGGGCTTTCTCTCTGCACCGGTACTCTGGGGCTCACTCACCTGAGAGGGGGGAGAGACAGACACGGAAGTGGGAAACGGGAGGACACCGCGGGCACGGCTGACCGGCTGTGAGGGAGCCGGCCCCTGCCTCCGCAGTGGGGGAACGGGGCGAGGACGAGACACAGAAGGGGAGGGAGAGAGAGAGAGAGAGGAGATAAGCGAAGAGGGGATCTTTGATCCTGCCGCAGGAACAGCCGCCAAATGATCCTCCGCCAACTTGATGGCCTGATCCAGAGATGCCGGGCCATAGCACTGGACCCACTCCGCCGTTCCTTGGGGAAGTTGCGCGATGAACTGCTCCAGTGCCACCAGGTCGATGACTCCTTCAGCGTCGTGGTTGTCAGCCCTCAGCCACCGCCTGCAGGCGTCCCGGAGTTGCTGGTCAAACGCGAACGGGCGGCCGACCTCCTTTAGGCGCAGAGCGTGGAAGCGTTGATGTTGTTTGGGGGTGCGCCCCACACACTGGAGGACGGCTCGGTGCAGGTCCGCGTAGACCAGCCGGCTGTCGGCTGGGAGCTGTAGCGCGGCCAGCTGCGCCTCGCCCGTTAGCAGGGGGAGGAGGCGCGCCGCGTGCTGTTCCACTGGCCACCCCGAGGCTTCTGCTGCTTGTTCAAATAGCATGAGGAAGGCCTCGGGGTCGTCGTGCGGGCCCATCTTCGTTGGGGTGAGGTGGAGTGGGCCCGCAGCGGTGGAGATGGTGGACCCCGCCGACGTGAGGAGGTGCCGGAACACCTGATGATCTTCCTGTTGCACCAGCACCAGGGCCTCAAACCGTTGTTCTTGCTCCTTTCAGAGGGCGAGCAGCGCCTGGTGCTGGCTCTGTTGGGCCGTGGTGAGGGCGTGGATCAGGTCTGCGAAGGGGGAGGACTCCATGGGGCTGTTCTCTTCTGTGCTCGGTCCTGGGTTTCGGCACCACTGTAGAAGTCAGAGCGGGTGGGTGGAGCACAGAAGTACGGCAGGCCAGAACTGAGTTCCAAAACCTCTTTTTTTTATTTGCACTTTTCAGTACGAACATATATTCTCCCAGCCACACACATACACACACAAGTCATCTGGTGTGGGAGAGAGCTCCCTTTCTCTGCTCTCTCTCTCCTTATATAGGGCGTGGTTGCTGGGAAGACACACAAACACAGGTTAATTCACATCAGGTGTAGTGATTCTGTCACTTACCTTCCCTGACTCCACCCTCCGGTCACAGACCGACGCTTGACCACGCCCCCACTGCCACACATTTTTTAAACACAATCCCTTCATTTCAGGGGCTCAAAAGTAATTGGACAAATTAAATAATTGTAAATAAAATGTTCATTTCTAATACTTGGTTGAAAACCCTTTGTTGGCAATGACTGCCTGAAGTCTTGAACTCATGGACATCACCAGACGCTGTGTTTCCTCCTTTTTAATGCTGTGCCAGGCCTTTACTGCAGCGGTTTTCAGTTGCTGTCTGTTTGTGGGCCTTTCTGTCTGAAGTTTAGTCTTTAACAAGTGAAATGCATGCTCAATTGGGTTGTGATCAGGTGACTGACTTGGCCATTCAAGAATATTCCACTTCTTTGCTTTAATAAACTCCTGGGTTGCTTTGGCTTTATGTTTTGGGTCATTGTCCATCTGTATTATGAAACGCCGACCAATCAGTTTGGCTGCATTTGGCTGGATTTGAGCACACAGTATGTCTCTGAATACCTCAGAATTCATCTGGCTGCTTCTGTCCTGTGTCACATCATCAGTAAACACTAGTGACCCAGTGCCACTGTCAGCCATGCATGCCGAAGCCATCACACTGCCTCTGCCATGTTTTACAGATGATGTGGTATGCTTTGGATCATGAGCTGTACCACGCCTTCACCATACTTTTTTCTTTCCATCATTCTGGTAGAGGTTGATCTTGGCTTCATCTGTCCAAAGAATGTTCTTCCAGAACTGTGCTGGCTTTTTTAGATGTTTTTTAGCAAAGTCCAATCTAGCCTTTTTATTCTTGAGGCTTATGAGTGGCTCGCACCGTGCAGTGATCCCTCTGTATTTACTTTCATGCAGTCTTCTCTTTATGGTAGATTTGGATATTGATATGCTTACCTTCTGGAGAGTGGTGTTCACTTGGTTGGCTGTTGTGAAGGGGTTTCTCTTCACCATGGAAATTATTCTGCGATCATCCACCACTGTTGTCTTCTGTGGGTGTCCAAGTCTTTTTGCATTGATGAGTTCACCAGTGCTTTCTTTCTTTCTTGCTCAGGATGTACCAAACTGTAGATTTTGCCACTCCTAATATTGTAGCAATTTCTCAGATGGGTTTTTTCTGTTTTCGCAGCTTAAGGATGGCTTGTTTCACCTGCATGGAGAGCTCCTTTGACTGCATGTTTTCTTCACAGCAAAATCTTCCAAATGCAAGCACCACACCTCAAATCAACTCCAGGCCTTTTATCTGCTTAATTGAGAATGACATAATGAAGGAATTGCCCACACCTGCCCATGAAATAGCCTTTGAGTCAATTGTCCAATTACTTTTGGTCCCTTTAAAAACAGGGTGGCACATGTTAAGGAGCTGAAACTCCTAAACCCTTCATCCAATTTTAATGTGGATACCCTCAAATGAAAGCTGAAAGTCTGGACTTTATGTCCATGTCCATTATATAACTATAACCTGAATATGTTTCAGTAAACAGGTAAAAAAACAAAATTTGTGTCAGTGTCCAAATATATATGGACCTAACTGTATCACGCTTTGGTGGATTCCAGTTGTGATCAGACCTCAATTCACCAATGCCTGGTGCAAGGCGAGGCATTGGTGAGAGCACAAGCTTATTTTGCTATTATTAAAGACAGATTGTATTGAGTGACACAGGACACTCAAACTAGTGAATGAATAACCCAATTGTTAATCCCAAAGAGGCGCAGGGAACTCGTATTCCTTGCGGCTCACTTTAATCTCATGGCTGGACACTTAGGACAAGATAAAACACGAGCCCAAATAATGGCCCAGTTCTATTGGCCGGGGATTCGCGGAGATGTCTGTTGGTGGTGTGCGGGATACCGTGAATGCCAATTAGTAAATCCCATGGCCACTCCAAAAGCGCCTTTGCACCCTTTCCCTCTAATCGAGACCCTGTTTGAACGAATTGGGATGGATCTCGTTGGGCCATTAGATCGGTCGGCATGAGGGTATCGCTTTATTCTAGTTCTGGTGGACTATGCAATGCGATATCTGGAAGCAGTGCCTCTCTGCAATATCTCAGCATGCAGTATTGTGGAAGCACTCTTCCACTTTATCTCCTGGGTCGGGATTCCAAAAGAAAGCCTGACAGACCAAGGCACTTTGTTTATGTCATGCACACTGCGCAAGCTGTATGGGTTATTGGCAATTAAGTCTATCCGCACCAGTGTCTATCACCCACAAATGGATGGCTTAGTGGAGTGTTTTAACCAAACACTCGAACATAATCTGGAAATTCGTAAGTGAAGATGCACGTAATTGGGATAAGTGACTCGAGCCTCTGTTATTCACAATATGAGAGGTCCCACAAGCCTCCACGGGGTTTTCTCCATTTGAATTATTATATGGGTGTAAGCTGCGTGGCATTCTGGATGTGCTACAGGAAAATTGGGAGGAGGAACCTTCACCTAGCAAAAATGAAATCCAGTACGTTCTTGACCTGCACACAAAACTCCACACCCTCACGCACCTAACCCAGGAGAATTTGCGGCAGGCACAAGAACATCAAATCCAACTGTATGGCAGGGGCACGCGCCTTAGAAAGTTCACACCAGGAGACAAAGTGCTCGTATTATTGCCCACGTCGAGCTCCAAATTAGTTGCCAAGTGGCAAGGGCCCTTCGAGGTCACACGGTGAGTCAGGGACGTCGACTGTGAGGTGAGGCGAACGGATGGGGTGGGGATCTGCAAATATACCAGTGAGGCGAACGGATAGGCACGGGGCATTGCAAATTTACCACCTCAACCTTTTAAAACGCTGGAATGAGGGGGTCCTGGAGAAGGCAGAGCTGACAAAGATAACATCTCGGACCACTCCAGTCACCTTCTGGAGACCACCTCTCACTGTAACTGTGAGAACACTCTCCGACGTGTTCTCGCCCCTTCCTGTTCGTACCCACCTCATAGAACACCACATCAAAATGCCCCCGGGGGTGGTAGTGCGTAGCCACCCTTACCACTTGCCTGAACACAAGAAAAAGGTAGTTTGGGATGAACTCAAGGCCATGCTTGAAATGGGCATAATCGAGAAGTCCCACAGTGACTGAAGCAGTCAAGTGGTCCTGGTTCCCAAGACCGACGGGTTGGTCCCGTTCTGTGTGGACTATAGAAAGGTCAATGCGGTGTCTAAATTCGACGCATACCCAATGCCTCGCATTGATGAGTTGCTTGGTTGGTTAGGCGCTGCTCACTTTTATTTGATACTGGATCTAACTAAGGGATATTGGCAGATCACCTTGAGTCCTTTATCCCGAGAGAAAATGGCCTTTTCCACACCGTTTGGATTACACCAATTTGTCACACTCCCTTTTGGGTTATTTGGAGTGCCCACTACATTCCAGCAGCTTATGGACAGGGTTGTCCGCCCTCATGCTGCCTACGCAGCTGCATATCTGGATGATATAATAATCTACAGCCATGATTGGCCACGGCACTTGGAACATCTGAGGGCCGTTCTAAAGTTGCTGAGGCGAGTGGGCCTCACAGCTAACCCAACAAAGTGTGCAATTGGGCAGATGGAAGTACGGTATCTGGGGTTCCACTTGGGTCATGGGCAGGTGCGTTCCCAAATTAACAACACTGCAGCAATTGTGGCCTGCCCGAGGCCCAAGACCAAAAAGGAGGTGAGACGGTTCCTGGGGCTGGCTGGCTATTATCATAGGTTTATACTTAATTATACAGATGTCACCAGCCCGCTAACCAATCTCACTAAAAAGAGGGCTCCAGATCTGGTCCAGTGGACAGAGCAGTGCCAACAGGCCTTCTCTGAGGTAAAAGCTGCACTGTGTGGGGGCCACTTTTACACTCCCCTGACTTTTCTCTCCCCTTTATTTTACACACTGATACATCGGGCAGAGGGCTGGTGTCCGTTTTGTCCCAGAAGGTGGAGGGCAAGGAGCACCCTGTGCTGTACATCAGCCGTAAACTCTCGATGCATGAAAGCAAGTCCAGTACCATCAAAAAAGAGTGTCTTGCTATCAAACGAGCTGTCCTCGCCCTCCAATACTACAGTGGTGCTTGAAAGTTTGTGAACCCTTTAGAATTTTCTATATTTCTGCATAAATATGACCTAAAACATCATCAGATTTTCACACAAGTCCTAAAAGTAGATAAAGAGAACCCAGTTAAACAAATGAGACAAAAGTATTATACTTGTTCATTTATTTATTGAGGAAAATTATCCATTATTACATATCTGTGAGTGGCAAAAGTATGTGAACCTTTGCTTTCAGTATCTGGTGTGACCCCCTTGTGCAGCAATAACTGCAACTAAACATTTCCAGTAACTGTTGATCAGTCCTGCACACTGGCTTGGAGGAATTTTAGCCCATTCCTCTATACAGAATAGCTTCAACTCTGGGATGTTGGTGGGTTTCCTCACATGAACTGCTCGCTTCAGGTCCTTCCACAACATTTCAATTGGATTAAGGTCAGGACTTTAACTTGGCCATTCCGAAACATTAACTTTATTCTTCTTTAACCATTCTTTGGTAGAATGACTTGTGTGCTTAGGGTCGTTGCCTTGCTACATGATCCACCTTCTCTTGAGATTCAGTTCATGGACAGATGTTCTGACGTTTTCCTTTAGAATTCACTGGTATAATTCAGAATTCATTGTTCCATCAATGATGGCAAGCCATCCTGGCCCAGATGCAGCAAAGCAGGCCCAAACCATGATATTACCACCACCATGTTTCACAAATGGGATAAGGTTCTTATGCTGAAATGCAGTGTTTTCCTTTCTCCAAACATAATGCTTCTCATTTAAACCCAAAAGTTCTATTTTGGTCTCATCCATCCCAAAACATTTTTCCAATAGCCTTCTGGCTTGTCCACGTGATCTTTAGCAAACTGCAGATGAGCAGCAATGTTCTTTTGGGAGAGCAGTGGCTTTCTCCTTGCAACCCTGCCATGCACACCATTGTTGTTCAGTGTTCTCCTGCTGGTGGATTCATGAACATTAACATTAGCCAATATGAGAGAGGCCTTCAGTTGCTTAGAAGCTACCCTGGGGTCCTTTGTGACCTTGACAACTATTACACGCTTTGCTCTTGGAGTAATCTTTATTGGTCAACCACTCCTGGGGAGGGTAACAATGGTCTTGAATTTCCTTCATTTGTACACAGTCTGTCTGACTGTGGATTGGTGGAGTCCAAACTCTTTAGAGATGGTTTTGTAACCTTTTCCAGCCTGATGAGCATCAACAACACTTTTTCTGAAGTCCTCAGAAATCTCCTTTGTTTGTGCCATGATACACTTCCACAAATGTGTTGTGAAGATCAGACTTTGATAGATCCCTGTTCTTTAAATAAAACAGGGTGCCCACTCACACCTGATTGTCATCCCATTGATTGAAAACACCTGACTCTAATTTCACCTTCAAATTAACTGCTAATCCTCGAGGTTCACATATTTTTGCCACTCACAGATATGTAATATTGGATAATTTTCCTCAATAAATAAATGATCAAGTATAATATTTTTGTCTCATTTGTTTAACTGGGTTCTCTTTTACTTTTAGGACTTGTGTGAAAATCTGATGATGTTTTAGATCATTTTTATGCAGAAATATAGAAAATTCTAAAGGGTTCACAAACTTTCAAGCACCACTGTACCTGCTGGGGCACCCTTTCTCTCTCTATTCAGACCATGCACCCCTCCAGTGGCTCCACCGCATGAAGGATGTCAATGTGCAGATCACCCGTTGGTATCTCGCCCTCTAGCCATTTAAGTTCGAGGTGATCCACAGGCTGGGGGCACAGATGGTGGTGGCGGACTTCCTGTCCCGTTGGGGGGGGGGGGGAGTCAGCTTCAGGCCGGACGGCTCCCCGGCCTGAGTTGGGCAGTGGGGGTATGTGGCAGCGTGGGCGTGGCCAAGCAGCTGTCTGTGAATGGAGGGTGGGGTCGGGGAAGGTAAATGGCTATGTCATTCCACCTGCTGTCAATTAATGTTTGTGTGTTTGTTACAGGGACGGAGCATAAAAGGAGGGGGAGAGCAGAGAAAAGAGGCTTCCGACCAGAATGCATGCATGTGTGTGTGTGCGCGCGTGTGTGGGAGTGAATCAGCTGAAAAGCTCGAGCTATACTTTAAAAATGAAAGTTTGTAAGAACTTCAGATCCCGCCTGCTGTGCTTCTGTACTCCATGCACGTCAGGGATTTGCTACAATGACCTTTGGTTTTGACAGTGGACAATTGTTTTGGGCAGGGAACATGCTTATAAAAGATCCATGACAAGAGAGGTGTGTGATATAAGTTTACCATCATCGGCCTTGAAGCCATACGAGTGCCTGATTTTCCCAAAATCATGAGCTACCCCAAAGGCATAACGGGAATCTGTCTAAATAGAATATCCATGCAGAAAAAGTAAATCATTAGATTTTGAACAAGTGTCATCAACAAACACGTGCACACCATGCTTGGTGATGAGGTGGAGGTAATTTCATCTATACAGTCATATTCCAACCATGCTGGATCTGGGCTGGACCTGCAGGATGACAGCAGATGGGGTAACAACAGAGTAGGGTACCAGCTGATGTGACAAACTTGATAAACAAATTTTGAGTGGCACACAGAATACACTGATAACCAGAATGCTGTTGAGCGGTCATATGTTGTGTCTGAATATTGTTTAAAATTGAGTGTACTTGATGTGATGCATGTAAAATCAGAGGGTGAGACAGTACCAGTTTTTCAGCATCAGTCACCTGCAACAGCATCAGCAGAGCCTGCAACAGCACATAAATACATAAATCTTAATAAATAAATCTTGGACCTCTGGGTCCAGGATCTTTGACAGACAAGGTACAGGATGATACAGGTACAGGATGCTCTTGGGCCAGGACTCCCACTATGATCACTCCATCCTCCAAGATGTACAGTTGGAATGGCAGATTGTGGTCAGGCAAACCTACTGCTGGAGCTGATGTGATAGTTGATGATAATTCAGATAACAGGATGAGTGCATCATTTCAGAAGTTCATACAATGTCATTGGGCTGCTCTTTGAGGCAGGACTTTCTCAGGATCTTGTCATGATGAAAACAGTCTGGAATGTACTGATGACAATAGTTAATAAGTCTGAGAAAAGACAACATGGCAGTTGTATTCGAGGGAGGAGTCACCTCGAGTATCACATGGAGTCTGTCAGATGAGAGACAGTGCTCACCTTGAGAGATGTCAAAGCTGAGGTATCACACTGAAGGCTGACAAAACTGCAACTTGGACCACAAGACTTGAAATTCACATCTAGCCAGGTGCATGAGAAGAGCCTTGTTCACACTTGGATGTTCCTATCCTTATATGACAGAACATGTTCAATAAAACAGAGCAGGAGGAAAATAATCAGTTATGATAAACCCTGGATTACAAAGGGCTTGTTGAATGCCTGTAAAAAAAAAAAAAAGAATATATTGTACAAACAATTTATAAAGCATAGAACTATAGAAAGAGAAATAAAATATATAAAAATAAATTAACTGACCTAAAAATAAATTAACGGCCTCCCCGATCTGAACCCGAGTGGTGTTTTGTTATTGGACTTCTGTGCTAGTCACGGTTTGTCCATAACGAACACCATGTTCGAGCATAGGGGTGTCCATAAGTGCACGTGGCACCAGGACACCTTAGGTCAGAGGTCGATGATCGACTTTGTAGTCGTTTCATCTGATCTCCGGCCCTATGTCTTGGACACTCGGGTGAAGAGAGGGGCTGAGCTGTCAACTGATCACCACCTGGTGGTGAGTTGGATCTGCTGGCGGAGGAGGAAGCTGGACAGACCTGGCAGGCCTAAACGTATGGTGAGGGTCTGCTGGGAACGTCTGGCCGAGCACTCTGTTGGGGAGGTCTTTAACTCCCACCTCCGGGAGAGCTTTTCCCAGCTTCCGAGGGAGGCGGGGGACATTGAGTCTGAGTGGACCGTGTTCTCTACCTCCATTGTGGACGCAGCTGTTCGGAGCTGTGGCCGCAAGGTCTCCGGTGCCTGTCGTGGCGGCAATCCCCGAACCCGGTGGTGGACACCGGAAGTAAGGGATGCCGTCAAGCTGAAGAAGGAGTCCTATCGGGCCATGTTGACCTCCGGGACTCCTGAGGCAGCTGACGGGTATCGGCAGGCCAGGCGTGCTGCAGCTCGGGCAGTTGCGGAGGCAAAAACTCGGAACTGGGAGGAGTTCAGGGAGGCCATGGAGGACTATCGGTCGGCCTCGAAGAAATTCTGGCAAACCGTCCAGCGCCTCAGGAGGGGGAAGCAGTACTCTGCCAACACTGTTTACAGTGCGGGTGGGGAGCTGTTGACCTTGACTGGGGACATTGTCGGGCGGTGGAAGGAATACTTTGAGGATCTCCTCAATCCCACCATCATGTCTTCCACTGAGGAGACTGAGGCTGATGACTCAGAGGTGGACTCGTCCATTACCCAAGCCGAAGTCACTGAGGTGGTTTGCAGGCTCCTCGGTGGCAAGGCACCGGGGGTGGATGAGATCCGCCCTGAGTATCTCAAGTCTCTGGATGTTGTGGGGCTGTCTTGGTTGACACGCCTCTGCAACATCGCGTGGCGGTCGGGGACAGTGCCTCTGGAGTGGCAGACTGGGGTGGTGGTCCCTCTTTTTAAGAAAGGGGACCGGAGAGTGTGCTCCAATTATAGGGGAATCACACTTCTCAGCCTCCCAGGGAAAGTTTACTCCAGGGTACTGGAGAGGAGAATTCGACCAATAGTCGAACCTCGGATCCAGGAGGAACAATGCGGTTTTTGTCCTGGTCGCGGAACACTGGACCAGCTCTATACCCTTCATAGGGTGCTCGAGGGTTCATGGGAGTTTGCCCAACCAGTCCACATGTGCTTTGTGGATCTGGAGAAGGCATTCGACCGTGTCCCCCGTGGTATTCTGTGGGGGGTGCTTCGGGAGTATGGGGTTCGGGGCTCTTTGCTAAGGGCTGTCCGGTCCCTGTACGAACGGAGCAGGAGTCTGGTTCGCATTGCCGGCAGTAAGTCAGACCTGTTCCCAGTGCATGTTGGACTCCGGCAGGGCTGCCCTTTGTCACCGGTTCTGTTCATAATTTTTATGGACAGAATTTCTAGGCGCAGCCAGGGGCCGGAAGGAATCCTGTTTGGGAACCACAGGATTTCATCTCTGCTTTTTGCGGATGATGTTGTCCTGTTGGCTTCTTCAAACCAGGACCTTCAGCATGCACTGGGGCGGTTTGCAGTCGAGTGTGAAGCGGCTGGGATGAGAATCAGCACCTCCAAGTCCGAGGCCATGGTTCTCGACCGGAAAAGGGTGGCTTGCCCTCTCCAGGTTGGTGGAGAAGTCCTGCCTCAAGTGGAGGAGTTTAAGTATCTCGGGATCTTGTTCACGAGTGAGGGAAGGATGGAGCGTGAGATCGACAGGCGGATCGGTGCAGCCTCCGCAGTGATGCGGTCGCTTTACCGGTCCGTCGTGGTGAAGAAGGAGCTGAGCCAAAAGGCGAAGCTCTCAATTTACCGGTCGATCTACGTTCCGACTCTCACCTATGGTCATGAGCTTTGGGTAATGACAGAAAGAACAAGATCGCGGATACAAGCGGCTGAAATGAGTTTCCTTCGCAGGGTGGCTGGGCGCTCCCTTAGAGATAGGGTGAGAAGCACAGTCACTCGGGAGGAGCTCGGAGTAGAGCCGCTGCTCCTCCACATCGAGAGGAACCAGCTGAGGTGGCTCGGGCATCTTTTTCGGATGCCTCCTGGACGCCTCCCTGGGGAGGTGTTCCAGGCATGTCCCCCCGGGAGGAGGCCCCGGGGAAGACCCAGGACACGCTGGAGGGACTATGTCTCTCGGCTGGCCTGGGAACGCCTCGGTGTTCTTCCCGAGGAGCTGGCCGAGGTGTCTGGGGAAAGGGAAGTTTGGGCTTCCATGCTTAGACTGCTGCCTCCGCGACCCGGTCCCGGATAAGCGGAAGAAGACGAGATGAGACGAGAAATTAACTGATATTATTCAGAAATGTAAGAAAGATTTCTACACTAATGTATTAGAAAAGAATAAGGATAACATTAGAGGTACATGTTCACCCCTTGTGGAGTTTATGATCATCAAGTGCCGGCCCTTCTATCTACCGAGGGAGTTTTCTGCCATCCTGCTTGTTGCAGTTTACATTCCTCCCAGCTGCAACAACAACAATAGGGACAAGGCACTGAGTGAACTGTACTGCGCCATCAATGACCAACAGACAGCCCATCCAGAGGGACTTCTCATCGTAGCTGGAAATTTTAACCACGCAAATCTCAAAACAGTGTTTCCTCAGTGTTAGGGCTTTGCTGGGATTCGAACGTGGTTTGCTGGTGTGATAATCCAGCAAACCCCCATTAGGCCACCAAGGAGATGACTCAAGTGCAGAGGCGTGAGGCGGAAGTAGAAAAGTATCAAAAACAGTTTATTTACACTATGTACAATCCAAGGGAAAAAACAAAAAGAATAATCCAACGCTCAGAAGATAAACAAAAATAAAATATCCCGGCCCTGTACTACGAAGCGGGTTTTCTGGCTTACCAGGGTAACTTCAAGAGTAACTTGATCACGTGCAGCGTAACTTCCCGATTAACCCATACTACGAAAGTTGGCTATGTTCAAACTGAGGTATGCTGCCATGGCAACTTACGCTGCAGCTCAAACCTGCTCGTCTCAGGTTATGTTCTTGGTTAACCCGAGGTTTCCGATTAACCACACCCCTTTTAAACACCACCTCTCCACCGACATTTCCTCTAGAGACAATGCCAGCATACCTGGATGACCCGTGCGATATCGGAGCGCAGATTAGAGATGGGATTTATGGCTCTTTGATGGGATCCGCATCTTTGTGATCCGTTCTTTCAAAAGAGCCGTTCAAAAGACTGGCTCATTTGGCTCTTTTTAAATATTTATTCAGTTTTAAGAAGACAGCGTCTAAAGAAGCCAGATCCCTCTGCTTAGACAGTGACATCAATATTTCTGGACATACCTTTTATATAAAGCAACCTAGACTTACATTATTGTAACCCCTAAACGCTCATAAATAACCATTAAAAAACAATGAGGGCTTCAATGAATGTCCATGCAGAACGGCTTTTCTGTAAAAAAAAAAAAAAAGAACCCACTCAAGAACATAGTTATCAAGAACGCAAGAATATTTTATAGAAAAACACTTGTTTTACAAAAACATTTAAGTCTGAAATACAAAATAGATACAAAAATATAACACAAGAACTAGTTATCACACAAGAACATTTTAATAGAAAAAAACAAACTTTCTATAATAAAAATAGATACAACTAAACAGTCAGATAAATAGATAAAGTTATAACAAGAACACAAGATTATTTTAATAGGAAAAAACAAACTATTAATGCAAAAAATATATTATTATTAGAAAAATAGATACAACTAGACAAACAGATAAATAAAATACACAAAAATAGAACAAACAAAATGACGATAGAATAAATTAAATGAACGTCCATGCAAAGTAGTTTTCCCACAATATTATCATTAATATCACACAACAACATTATAAACTATATACAAAACAATTTGAACTATTAGGCAAACAGATAAAACTTGAATAAATAAAAGGCAAATGAATGCTTGCTGGGCGGCACGGTGGTGTAGTGGTTAGCGCTGTCGCCTCACAGCAAGAAGGTCCTGGGTTCGAGCCCCGGGGCCGGCGAGGGCCTTTCTGTGCGGAGTTTGCATGTTCTCCCTGTGTCCGCGTGGGTTTCCTCTGGGTGCTCCGGTTTCCCCCACAGTCCAAAGACATGCAGGTTAGGTTAACTGGTGACTCTAAATTGACCGTAGGTGTGAATGTGAGTGTGAATGGTTGTCTGTGTCTATGTGTCAGCCCTGTGATGACCTGGCGACTTGTCCAGGGTGTACCCCGCCTTTCGCCCGTAGTCAGCTGGGATAGGCTCCAGCTTGCCTGCGACCCTGTAGAAGGATAAAGCAGCTAGAGATAATGAGATGAGATGAATGCTTGCTTGCACGCGCGCACACACACACACCATTATGAATGATGTTTTTATATTTCATTTTCACCTGTTGCCAGGTGCGTTTGGCACTGCTGTTGCCTCTGAAATGTTCACAGGACATACACCAACTTAGTCAAAGGGACTGAACAGTCAGTCATCCTAATTCATGTGACTCTGTGCACATATCAGCTTAAGTAGGCTACTCCATGAATTTACCATACCAAATTTTATTCAGGATTTTTCGGACATTAAACAAGCTACATATGACTGGGGCCACGTCGAAGGACCATTTTCTGTGACTTGTGATTGATCATGAAGCTTTCTCTCATCCTATACTTCTGTTCTGGAACGTGTAGAAGGGAGAATGTACTTGCGCATTTACCCGATCGGCAATTCGTTGCCAACATGCTTGCCGCTCCTTATTGGCAGCCGCTGGGTTAGATTTTGCTCTTAATGTTGTTTTGAACTCCTCGTAGCTTTGCATTATGACAGCGCATTCTTCCTCCGTGAAGTACGGCGACCGTGCCATTGTGAACAGTGGTGATTTGCGCTGATAACCTCCCCTTTGTGAATGCGCATTAACCCTGATTAGGTTAACACAGGTTCAACAAATCAACTTCATAACTGGCATCGTAGTACTGTTTAACCCCAAACAAGATAACCAGGTTTTGTCAACCCCGGTTTAGCGGGGGAACCCTGGGTTGCTTCTGGGTAGGTTAACCTCCGTTCGTAGTACAGGGCCCTGCTCGTCTCAGGTTATGTTCTTGGTTAACCCGAGGTTTCCGATTAACCACACCCTTTTTAAACACCACCTCTCCACCGACATTTCCTCTAGAGACAATGCCAGCGTACCTGGATGACCCGTGCGATATCGGAGCGCAGATTAGAGATGGGATTTATGGCTCTTTGATGGGATCCGCATCTTTGTGATCCGTTCTTTCAAAAGAGCCGTTCAAAAGACTGGCTCATTTGGCTCTTTTTAAATATTTATTCAGTTTTAAGAAGACAGCGTCTAAAGAAGCCAGATCCCTCTGCTTAGACAGTGACATCAATATTTCTGGACATACCTTTTATATAAAGCAACCTAGACTTACATTATTGTAACCCCTAAACGCTCATAAATAACCATTAAAAAACAATGAGGGCTTCAATGAATGTCCATGCAGAACGGCTTTTCTGTAAAAAAAAAAAAAAAACCACTCAAGAACATAGTTATCAAGAACGCAAGAATATTTTATAGAAAAACACTTGTTTTACAAAAATATTTAAGTCTGAGATATAAAATAGATACAACTACAATAAATATAACAAGAACATTTTAATAGAAAAAAAACTTATTAAAAATATTGAAATTGTAACAAAAATAGATACAACTAAACAGTCAGATAAATAGATAAATTTATAACAAGAACACAAGACTATTTTAATAGGAAAAAACAATTAATGCAAAAAATATATTAGAAAAATAGATACAACTAGACAAACAGATAAATAAATAAAATACACAAAAATAGAACAAACAAAATGACGATAGAATAAATTAAATGAACGTCCATGCAAAGTAGTTTTCCCACAATATTATCATTAATATCACACATTATAAACTATATACAAAACAATTTGAACTATTAGGCAAACAGATAAAACTTGAATAAATAAAAGGCAAATGCTGTTTAGCCTACTTCTTGTCCTTTGGCAAAAGCTTTTTCATCTGAAACACAGTACAGAAAAAGAACGACACACACACACACACCATTATGAATGATGTTTTTATATTTCATTTTCACCTGTTGCCAGGTGCATTTGGCACTGCTGTTGCCTCTGAAATGTTCACAGGACATACACCAACTTAGTCAAAGGGACTGAACAGTCAGTCATCCTAATTCATGTGACTCTGTGCACATATCAGCTTAAGTAGGCTACTCCATGAAGTTACCATACCAAATTTTATTCAGGATTTTTCAGACATTAAACAAGCTATATATGACTGGGGCCACGTCGAAGGACCATTTTCTGTGACTTGTGATTGATCATGAAGCTTTCTCTCATCCTATACTTCTGTTCTGGAACATGTAGAAGGGAGAATGTACTTGCGCATTTACCCAATCGGCAATTCGTTGCCAACATGCTTGCCGCTCCTTATTGGCAGCCGCTGTGTTAGATTTTGCTCTTAATGTTGTTTTGAACTCCTCGTAGCTTTGCATTATGACAGCGCATTCTTCCTCCGTGAAGTACGGCGACCGTGCCATTGTGAACAGTGGTGATTTGCACTGATAACCTCCCCTTTAACGTGAACATGCATTAACCCTGATTAGGTTAAACCAGGTTCAACAAATCAACTTCATAACTGGCGTCGCAGTACTGTTTAACCCCAAACAAGATAACCAGGTTTTGTCAACCCCGGTTTAGCGGGGGAACCCTGGGTTACTTCTGGGTAGGTTAACCTCCATTCGTAGTACAGGGCCCCCAAGGTTCAAAGTCCAAAATCCAAATAAGAAAAAAGGCAAAAACTCAAACGCTCAGAAGATCAAAAAGGTCAAAAACAAAATCCACAAAGTCCAAAAGAAAGAAGCAAAAACCAAGAATACAAAGACACAGGCAAGGTACATGGGACAGAGGGAACTAGCACTAACAGCATAACATAGGAAAAAGACTCTGTGACAAGGGAACAAACAGAGGGGTATTTATACACAAACTAATTAAGGACAGGGCGGGGCAGGAAACAGGAAATAAGACAAAAACAAAACACAGAACACAGTGGTGACGTCTAGAGGCCCAAAACAAACATGACCAGAAAAGGAAATAACAGTGGCCTCTAGAGGCCAAAACAGTCCCAGTCCTAACACTCAGTTACATCAACACATTGACTTTGCAACACAGGGAAACAACACACTGGACCTGGTTTACACAACACTGAGAAGAGCATACAAGGCTTCACTCCTCCCCCATCTCGGTGCTTCAGACCACATCACTGTTATGCTAATGCAAGCATACAGGCCGAAGGTCAAAGTCAGCAGACCGGTCCAAAAGCAGGTACGGGTGTGGCCAGAGAGTGCTTCCTCAGCACTTCAGGACTGCTTTAACATCACAGACTGGGACATGTTTAAGCAGGCAGCCACTTACAACCACCAGATCAACATTCAGGAGTATTCAGACACTGTCACAGCCTACATTAGTAAATGCATTGATAATGTCATGGACATTAAGACCATCACAGTACGGGCCAACCAGAAACCATGGCTGATGGGGGAAGTCTATCGGTTACTGAAAGCCCGGAACACTGCTTTCAGAGCAGGTGATGAGGCTGGTCTGAGATCACCAAGAGCCAACTTGTCCCATGGCATCAGACTAGCAAAGAGGCAGTACAGCAGCAGGATAACCCATCATTTCACTGCCAGCAGAGACACAAGGAGCCTGTGGCAGGGAATACAGACCATCACGGACTATAAACCTCAACCACAGACCTGTGACAAGGACATCACTTTGCTGAACAGTCTAAACAACTTCTTTGGATGGTTTGAAGCCAACAACAGCATGCCTGCACAGAAGACACCACCCCTTCCAGATGACCAGGTGCTGTCCCTGTCTTCAGCCAGTGTGAGGAGATCCCTCTCCAGGATCAACACCTGCAAAGCTGTAGGACCTAACAACATTCCAGGTCGTGTGCTAAAGGACTGTGCAGAGGAGCTCACAGATGTCCTCACAGACATCTTCAACACCTCCCTGAGCCAAGCTGTTGTCCCCACCTGCTTCAAGAGCACCACCATCATCCCTGTTCCAAAGAAGGCCTCTCCATCCTGCTTCAATGACTACCACCCTGTGGCACTGACCCCCATCATTATGAAGTGCTTTGAGTGGTTAGTCATGCAGCACATCAAATCCATCCTCCCTCCATGGACCCATACCAATTTGCATATCGGGCCAATCGGTCCACTGATGATACAGTCTCCACCGCTCTCCACTCAGCTCTCACTCACCTGGACACTAAGGACTCTTACATGCGGATGCTGTTCTTAGACTTTAGTTCAGCATTTAACACAATCATCCCCCAGAAGCTGATACAGAAACTGGACTGTCTAGGACTTAACACCTCCCTCTGCAACTGGTTGCTGGACTTCCTGACTGGAAGACCACAGGCAGTCCGGGTCAGCAGCAACACGTCCAGCACCATCATACTGAACACAGGGGCCCCCCAAGGATGTGTGCTCACCCCCCTTCTCTTCATCCTGCTGACCCACAACTGCACACCAACACACAACAGCAACCTCTTCATCAAGTTTGTGGATGACATGACTGTGGTGGGACTCATTAACAACAATGATGAGTCATACTACAGGGACGAGGTGAGCCAACTGGCCGCGTGGTGCAGAGACAACAATCTCTCTCTTAATGTGGAGAAGACGAAGGAGATGGTTGTCGACTTCTGGAGTGCCTCCACCCAGCATCCTCCACTGACCATCAATGGTGCCGCTGTGGAGAGAGTAAGCAGCACCAAGTTCCTGGGTGTGTACCTCACCGAGGATCTCTCCTGGAGCAGCAACACTGCATCGCTGGCCAGGAAAGCTCAGCAGCGCCTCTACTTCCTCCTCAGACTGAAAAGAACTAGAGCACCAGTCCCTATCATGCACACCTTCCACTGTGGAACCACCGAGAGCATCCTGACCAGCTGCATCACTGTGTGGTACGGCGGCTGTACTACATCCTGCCGGAAGACCCTGCAGCGCATAGTGAGAGCAGCTGAGAAGATCATCGGTGTCTCCCTACCCTCCCTTCAGGATATTTACAACACACCCCTGGCCCACAGAGCACTCAGCATTGCGGGCGACTCCACCCATCCCAACCACCACTTCTTCAGCTTCCTGCCTTCTGGGAGGAGAATGAGAAGCCTCCGGGTGAGAACCAACAGACTGAGAGACAGCTTCATCCACCAAACCATCAGGATGCTGAACTCCCTCCCAGGCCAGTACCCCCTTCCCTTAATACACAAACCAAATGTCACCAGCCACTTTAACGAACTTTAACAAAATTCAATTGCACTATGTAAAAACTGTTTACAATACTGTTTACACGTTATATTTTTTACTTAATTGCACTATATAAAAACTGATTACAACACTGTTTACACTTTATACATCTTTTATCTTTGATAGACTCCACTGCTATACTGTTTATACTGTCATATCTGCCATATTTATACTTACACTGTAAATTCTGCTCATACTGCCATATTTATATTTATGCTGATATTTCTGTTTATATCATGCTATATTGCCCTACTATACTGTCAGAGTGCTGTTCCTGTTTACATTGTTCATTCTGTTTATATTGTCATTCGTCACATTTAAATTTATACTGTTAATTCTGTTCACACTGCCACATTTGCCATATTTATACTTTCTGGATTGCCACTGTCTTTTCTTAGATAGCTTTAGCTTGTGTGTATATATATATATATATATATATATATATATATATATATATATATATATATATATATATATACACACACACACACACACATACATACACCTTTTTTTAAAGTTTATATCTTTAACCTATATTTTATATTTCATGTTTATTACTGTTTGTACCGCGGATAAGAGGGAAATGCAATTTCAATTCTCTGTATGTCCTGCACATATGGCATTATTAACAATAAAGTTGACTTGAACTTAATTTGAACTTGAACTTATTAAATTCAATTATTAGAAATAGGAAAACTTTCCCTAAGTTTTCAGATTATTTTATGGAAAATGATAAAACAGTAACTGATAAGAAGGATATGGTGGAGGGTTTCAACAGGTTCTTTGTGAATGTAGGGCAGAAACTTGCAAAAATATAAACCTTCCACAAGGGGGAGCTGTTGAAAAATATTATGGAGAAAGAAATCCATCCACTATATTTTTGAGAGACACAGATAAAAATGAAATCATTGATGTTGTTCGCAAGTTTAAGAACAAAACATCTTTGGATTGGAATGGTATAGATATGACTTTAATAAAACAAGTAATTGATACTATTGTGGACCCTCTAACATACATCTGTAACTTATCGTTGAAGCTGGGCTGCTTTCCCAGCAAAATGAAAATTGCCAAAGTAATCCCACTATATAAAGCTGGAGAAAAAAATCTGTTTAACAATTACAGGCCAATTTCGCTACTCTCCCAGTTTTCTAAAATACTAGAGAAACTTTTTGTTGCAAGGTTGGACAATTTCATTGATAAACATGGATTGCTTAATGACAGTCAGTATGGTTTTAGAACAAGTAGATCATCTGGAATGGCTTTAATGGAACTAGTAAAAAAGTTAACAACTGCAATTGACAACAAGAAGTATGCATTGGGTGGTTTTTTTTTATAGATTTGAAGAAAGCGTTTGATACAATTGATCATGAAATTTTACTACAAAAATTGGAAAGGTATGGGATTAGAGGGGTAGGGCTAAATTGGTTAAAAAGCTACATTGAAAATAGACAGCAATTTGTTCAGATGGGTGCTATTAAGTCTACTCTCTTAGACATCATATGTGGTGTACCACAAGGGTCAATTATTGGACCAAAATTATTTATATTGTATATCAATGATATATGTAATGTTTCAAAAATATTGAGATATGTTATTTTTGCGGATGACACAAACATATTCTGTGTAGGGGAGAGCCATCAGCAGCTATTGGAGGTAGTCTCGGAAGAACTAGGAAAGCTAAAGCTGTGGTTTGATGTAAATAAATTATCATTAAGTATGAAAAAAAAATTTATGGTTTTTGGTAAACAAAATAAACATCTGGACACACCGGTGGAAATAATGATTGATAGTGTAAAGCTGGAAAGAGTATATGAGAATATATTTCTAGGGGTAATAATCGACCACAACTTTAGCTGGAAACCCCATATTAAGTATGTCAGGTCCAAGTTATAGGCCGTAAGGTGAACCCCGTTTTCGTTTCATCTCGCTCCGACGTCTCCGAACTACGAAATATTTATTTTAAAACTAAGAATGAGTACTAGAAAGTGTGGCGAAAAAAGTTCTCACCTTATAATCCTGTCAATTCCTCGCACCGAGCGATCGCGTGGCGAAGTATTTTCCTCTAAAAATGACGTGTCGGGACATCACGTGACCGGTCTGGATGGACCAATCGCGTTGCCGATTTTTGACCACAGATCAGCTGACAGCTTGCGTAATTACAGTCACATTAGTAGAAAAAGTCTCCAAAACACCCTCCAAAGTGGGTGAAATGTCTTCTAAGTCCTAAATAGTGCTTTAAATACATCACTAAGACAATATTGCATATATGTGGTATATTGAAGTGTTTATATTATTATTAGAATAAAAATAATTTTTATTATCACCATTATTATAGTACAAAATATGGTGTAATGGTCTATGACTAGGACCATTCATGTATTCATTCTCTTAGGTTATTAACTATAAAGTACTGATCAACCATAAAACAATTTGCTTGAAAAACAGACCTACAATGTTACACAGGCAGTAATGGAATAGAGTATTGACTCGTCATTGTGGGCTACACTCTTAAAACACGTGTTGAAAATAACACAACTTGCGTTGTTTTTTTAACACATCTCTATGTCCAGATTGGGACAACAGAACTTTTGTTCATTTTAACACATTATTTGTTATTTGTGCAATTTTGGTGTTAAACATTTCTGAAATATAACACAACTCTTGTTGAAATTAAACTTGCACAAAAGATGTGTTGATTTCCAACACATTCGTTTTAAGAGTGTATACACACCATGGATTAGCCATAAAATGGCATATATAATATATAGGCAATGCGTGTGATTTCAGATCAAGATTTAAGAAATTGTGCAGGAAGGAGAAGAGTCCATAGGAATAATAATACACAATAATAATAATAATAATAATAATAATAATAATAATAATAATAATAATACAACCTATATATAATATTGCAGTTCTATTGCTCAGTTCAGAGGCACAGTGACAGGGATTCAAGTATTCACTACCTATGCAGCGGCACAGCAGAGGTAGGTAAACGCACTAGGCAGCACTATGCACCTGCAGCAGCGGCAACAAAGAAGATGCAAGACTGAGTCATCATACATCACACAACAGAACTATGTGGCAAATTGCAAACTTTAATAGAAAATGTAAACAACAAAACAGTGATATATACACATTACAAATGCAAATTTATATATACACAAAAAACCTGGAACCTGTTCTGTAGCAAAATCTTATTCCGCGGTGCCAAAATATCATTCCGCGCCGATGACATTAGTTCGCTTTTTCAAGCCTTCGTGCGAAAAATTGACAGCATTACAAGGTGAGAACTTTTTGATGACATCATTTCATAATACGTCCATTTTTAAGAATTGGATATTATGTAGTTCGGAGACGTCGGAGCGGAATCTTGTTTCTGAAAGACTTTTCGGGGTTCACCTTACGGCCTAAAAATTTTGTTCTGCAATTTGGAAATATTTTCTGCAAATACACAAGCCTCCATACTACACCCTTCTCAACCTAATAATGCCTATATTTACATCATATCTAGCTTTACAACTCATAGCATTACTGTAATTCTTTATTCTCTCACTCTATTTTTAATTTCAGTCTTCACAGATCCTTCTTTGCAGCAAAGTTATCATTCCATGATACCTCCACAGGTCTTTCATCCCCCTCACCCTGACACTACGGGCTACTACAACTTGAAGTATACCAACTAATTCATAAATGTACTAGTAATCACACACACACATTATCCTTCCACACAACATACTAATAAAGGCATCGCCACAATAAAAAATAGAACACAACTGTTCTTCAAGAAACAAAACATTCATTTTCATGTTACACGTCATGTTACATTTTGTCAAGATTAAGTTTCTAGCTTGAACAATAGATTGTTACCCAAAATGTACTTCATTCACAGTGTTTGCATCTGCAACCTGTAGTTTTAAATTGAAAGCAAGGTTTCAATTCTACACTCTGTTGCATCTTACGATGATGCAAAGAATTGATGCCATTATGGAATAAAACCCAACTGGCAAATGGAAAGACATTTGGGTTCATTGTGTTTGCCTGGCTTCTAAAGTGCAAGGTCATGAACTGAACTGAGAACTACTGCAGGGGCTTCACTGCTCTAAACTAACAACAGAGAACTGGGTACAAACTAAATCATGGCAGAACTGAGAGCTACAGAACTACTGAGAGCTACAGAACTGAACCTATGAGCTTTGTCTTACAGGGCAACTGTTTTACTTTGTGCTAGTCTGCACCACAGGCAAGACAGCACTAGTAAAAAAAAAAAAAATAGAACATGTACACAAAACATGTATTAGTGTAGCTTGGTATGAGAACAAAAAATATTCAAAAGTATCTATGAACAAAGGTAAAATACCATTGCTGTCTTCAAAAGGGATATAATATCAGTAGAATTTTGCATGATTCAACAATACAATATATACAAACCTATACAATTTACTAATATATATGTATGCAAGATAAGAACTAGTCCGCAGCGACCGTCTTCATTTTTGTCACCCTCGCAGATGCGCGATCTGTCATTGTAGGAGTCACGCTGGCTGCCAGTTTTGCCGAGACACGACAAAATCGTCCTTGTTTTCTTGGCATTTTTGTCGGACTCTTGCCCCAAAGAAACAATCCTCTTCTTGGGAGCCATATTTGTTGTGCCGCATTGAATTCTGGGAGATGCATGGCGGAAACTGCTGAACACTGCCGAGGCAGTTGTCGGGTCCTCCCGGCGGGTATTAAAAGTGACGAAATCTTACATCGGAAAATGGCAACTGCCCTTATTTGGTTGTCGTCACCTTTCGTCGGTATTACGTAAATATTGCTCAACTTTGACCTGGAAAAAGCCGTCAGGTTCGCTCGGCGCAGGTTTCAGTTTATTTACAGCACCGCTAGTTTGCTAAATTGAGAACCATTGTATCCCGAGCCTGATTTTTTCCATTCTGCAAAATTGCAGGTAGTTTAATTTTTCTTCTGCAATCTTGAAAATCATTCTGCAAAATGTAGATGGGTATTTCGAACACTGTACACTTTGTTTTCTTCTGTTATACATGTATTGCTTGTTTATGTATTTTCTCTTTGATATTTATTATTACTATTATTATTATTATTGTTGTTGTCTCCCATTCACTTTGTACAGGCAAACAAAATCATATCAGATGCTGTCCAGGAAATAAGCTATTGACTGAGAAAATTACCAGCTCTGATTTAAGAGTACTTTTCAATACTTGCACACAATTTAAACTAAAGTGTTGCCAGGCAAAACAAACCTTGCCCGGCAGCACTTATTTTATACCTAAATGTTGATAATGTTAATATTTCTCAATCATCAGCTGTCAGGTTATAATAGTAAACATCTGTCTATCGGCAACCGTTTTTGAGTTATAATGAAAAATGTTATTTTGACCAAAAGGTTGACCTTTCTGGTGACCTTAACCTTCTACCTTGACCCGATTACCCCCAAAAATTTAATCAGGTAATTCTATGGACCATTGCCCACCCACCCTGAAAATTTGAAGTCAATCGGTGCAACCGTCTAGACGCTAGATTGTTAACAGACAGACACACAAACAAACAAATGAAAGTTTCAAAGAAAGCTATGAGAGATACCCCATCGTGTAGCATATCAATGGAAGCAGGATTGAAAGATGAACATTTTGGAATTGGTTTGAAGTAAATTTGATGAATATGAAGGAAGATATCACAAAAAAAACCTATTTTGACCTTTTTGGTGACCTTGACCTTGTTCTATTTGAGACCAATGCCCATCTATCCTGAAAGTTTCATGAAGATTAGTCCAGCCGTTTTCCCATAATGTTCCTAACAAAGAAATCCCACCGAAAACAATACCTCGCCCCCGGTGGCCTTCGTCTCAGGCAAGGTAATCATGCAGTTAAAACAGACAATCCTGCCCATTTTGTCAATTTCTGTAAGTGGGTGTGACATGCATAGATGATCTTATTGGACCATCAGCTTCGTCAATGGCACTTAGCCTTAGGTAAATGAAAATAACTACCGACCAAACTAGAACAATAACATTTATTTATTTGCATCCCTCACTGTCATTTCTCCCTAAGGCTATGGTCCTTCTTTCATTTAGGCTACTGAAGCTAATTTACTCAGTTCATTTTTCTTTTTGAATTTGAACTTGAGGTCTCACATGTCAAGACTTTGACTTTGATCTAGTCTGGGACATTTCCATCAAAAATCTGACACAGTCAGTGTTCATCCCAGATATCATTGTTGGATCTTCAACAAAAACAAGATGAGACAGATTTTCTGTTTTTTTCTTTTGCTCTTGCAAACCATCATAAAACACCATAGGTGTGTTCATGCAAATGGCACTGCACACAGACATGTAAAAGCTGTGAAAATGATCACACACTCTAAATACTTACAGGTGAAATGTCTGTCCACAACGATTGGTACAGTTCACTGCTGCACATGCAGGCATTTTTCTTTCAATTTTCTCAACAATTAGATGAATCACATGTCCAGTTTGTGTGGGTTTTTTCTCAACAATTAGATGAATAAAATGTCCAGTTTTGTGTTGCTTCCTAGGCAGAGATACGATCGTACCAATCCGATGTGCATAGTAATCGCTTCACCTGATTGGCCAATGAGCTATCCAGATTTTTTACTATCACCACAAAACCTGATAAGTGTGATTATCTATGGTGTCTTTGTTTTATGCATCTTAGCAAAAACTGGCCACTGGGGGTGTTATTTGCAAGGAGTTCTCTGACCCCACTTATTGTCATTTGTGGTTATTTTCATTATCATACTGATTTTTCATTAAAATGTGATGGATAGTGGGTGGCACGGTGGTGTAGTGGTTAGCACTGTTGCCTCACAGCAAGAAGGTCCTGGGTTTGAGCCCAGCGGCTGTGTAGAGTTTGCATGTTCTCCCTGTGTCTGCATGGGTTTCCTCCGGGTGCTCCGGTTTCCCCCACAGTCCAAAGACATACAGGTTAAGCTAATTGGTGGCTCTAAATTGACCATAGGTGTGAGTGTGAATGGTTGTTTGTCTCTGTCAGCCCTGCGATAACCTGGCAACTTGTCCAGGGTGTACCCTGCCTCTTGCCCACAGTCATCTGGGATAGACTCCAGCTTGCCTGCGACCCTGTAGAACAGGATAAGCGGCTACAGATAACGGATGGATGGGTGTGATGGGTAGCCCCAATCATAAGTCATAGAAAAAACAAACTTTCTTACATGGTGCAGAATGGCCACCACTACTCACAAGAAGTACACGAATCAGCATTGGCATGATGATGACACTATAGCCCAAATTTTTTTTCCAATATCTTGAGAAGCATAAGGCCCTGCCCACTAATTTCTGCCAAGATCTTTTTTTTTTTTGCTAATTTGCAAACTAGTCCTCAGATTTTTTTTTCCACCAATCTTCACAAACCCAGTGTCGAGCTATTCAGGAGTGTGTGAGCCTGAATAATTAAAGGTCTCCTTGCATCATTTTTTCATTAATTGTGCGGTGGTCTCTAGTATGAATAAATGCCCTGTGAGCCGGTTTTGGTGAAAAAAATGCTGTGGTTCTCCTGTTTCAGGTTGTTCTAGTTTGCTGGAGGAGTGGGTGGCAGGAGAACGACAGGATTTCAGCTCTTACTCATTAATATTCATGACATGTAAATGTTTTACCTCTGATTGGCTAACAGCACTGTGACGCTACCTCCAGTGAGTCAGAACAAGCGGATGTGGGTGTGTCTTACTACAGCGAGAGAGAAGGAACAAACCTCGAAGGGAAAAATACCACGCGCTGACGTCATTGAGGTGCGACGCGAGGAAATAAGAAAAAATTCAACAAATGTTTGGGTTTTTACTGAACAAACAAACGAATAAAATGAACGAGTGACTTAAAAAAAGAATGTGGGTGTCTTTGTAAAAACTGTTTTGATTGTTATTGGTCAAAACATCGACATCGAGACCATAATAGTCAATGTAGATAACACGAATTTTACAATCACATTCAACGAGATTTAAACAAGACTAAAGATGGCGACTTACAAATAATGTGTAAACATCGTTGGAGTTAATAAAGTTTGAACAGCATGAAGGAACATACCCCAACCCCCCAAAATTAATAAAAAAAAATTCTCAACGGACTTGGTGTAATATAAAAAGGTCGTTTTTTTACTCAGAAAAAGCGGAAAACTCTCATCCCTGCCTAGCTTGTGACCATGTCATGCATGCTAACGTGGAAAATATGAACATGCTATTTTGTAACAAAAACCTTCAAACAAAAAGTTCATGTTTTACTTACAGCTTGTGAGCTGGTGGTCGATTGTCTTGACGGCACAGATCCAGGGATTAAATGCAACCTCGAAGCAAAACCACTACTGAAGACACCGAAGTCTGAAAAATCACTGTGGTTGAAATGATCAGAACACAGTACTAACGCTGCATTATATTTCGCTGGTGGTGTTCCAAAGATAAATTCCAACCATTTATTCTTCACCTCTTCTATCTTGGGCAAGAAATGCAATGTTGATGTCTTACTGCCACAAATAACACAGACATGAACTTGTTCAGACATGTTTTCAACTTGCTGTTAGGTCCTCTTCATTAGCTACTAACGAGATGGGCTCTGCTCAGTGTTGCCAGATACTACTGACATTTTCCAGCCCAAAATATGTTCAAATCCACCAAAATGCACTTAAAACCGCCCAATCTGGCAACACTGGCTCTGCTCTCTCTCCTCGCGCTTAAATCCGAACTTCCTTCCCATGGGTGGTCGCAAGCCAAGGTGGGCGAGGCCATGAATACTAATTTACGAAGTGACGTAAGATCGTGTGGCTTTTTCAGATCCGCTCGTTTTTCCGACTATTTTCTTTCATAAGCTAATACAGGGAATGGGAGTAGAATTACATTTTCACATGCAGCATGCATATGCAACTTGGAGTGAACTATGGTATTTCAAAAAGAGCCAGTATTAAACGTTTTTGGTGGAAGGGCACCTGTGGCAGCGGGGGCATGGTCAAGCGCCGGTCTGTGACAGGAGGGCGGAGCCAGGGAAGGTGAGTGGCAGAATCACTACACCTGACGGTAATTAACCTGTGTTTTGTGTGTCTTCCCAGTAACCGCGCCCTATTTAAGGAGGCAGAGGGAGAGCAGAGGAGAGCTCATCCCGGGACAAGAACACAGCGTGTGTGTGTGTGTGTTTCGCTAACAGAATAAAACTAGGCTGTTATACTGAAAAGTCTGGCAATAAAAAGCCTATTAGTACCTGAAGCTTTGTCCTGCCGTCCTCTGTGCTCCACCCACACTTCAGAGAGCTTTACAGTGGTGCCGAAACCCGGGACAAGGTGGAGCACCAACCTCGCAGCCCCATGGAATCCTCCCCGTTCGCAGACCTGGTCCACGCCCTCGCCACGGCTCAGCAAAGCCAGCACCAGGCACTCACTCCGAAAGGAGCAAGAGCGGCGCTTCGAAGCCCTGGTGCTGGCCCAGCAGGAAGATCGCGAGGCGTTCCGGCATCTCCTCGCGTCGGCGGGGTCCACCAGCGCCCCGGCCGCGGGCCCGTCTCCCCTCACCGTGACCAAGATGGGCCCGCAGGATGACCCCGAGGCGTTTCTCACATTGTTCAAGCAGGTCGCCGAAGCCTTGGGGTGGCCGATGGAGCAGCGCGCGGCGCGCCTCCTCCCCCTCCTGACGGGAGAGGTGCAGCTGGCCGCGATACAGCTCCCCGCTGACCGCCGGCTGGCCTACGCGGACCTTCGCCGGGCCGTCCTCCAGTGCGTGGGGCGCACACCAGAACAACAGCACCAGCGCTTCCGCGCACGGCGGTTGGAGGAAGTCGGCCGGCCATTCGCGTTCGGCCAGCAGCTCCGGGACGCCTGCTGGCGGTGGCTGAGGGCCGACGATCGCGACTCTGAGGGAATCATCGATCAGGTGGTGCTGGAGCAGTTCATCGCCCGCTTACCAGCCGGAACCGCGGAGTGGGTCCAGTGCCACCACCCGGCGTCGCTGGATCAGGCAGTAGGACTGGCGGAGGATCATTTGGCGGCTGTTCCGGCAGCAGGACAACTGATGACGTCTTCTCTCCTCTTCTCTCTCTCTCTCTCTCCCCCCTCCCTTCTGTGTCCCGTCCTCGCCCCATTCCCCCACCACGGAGGCGGGGGCCGGCTCCACCCCAGCCGGCCCACCACACCCATGGTGCCCTCCCGTTTCTCCCTTCTGTGTCTGTCTCTCCCCCCCTCAGGTGAGTGAGCCCCAGAGCACCGGTGCAGAGGGAAAGCCCGGGCCAGTTTGCTGGCGCTGCGGGGAGCCGGGCCACCTGCAACAACAGTGCACAGCAATGGAGGTGGGCGCGGTGGTGCGGATCCCCGACGCGCCAGAAGCTGCCCTCGATCGGGCCGGAGCGTATCGCATACCGGTGAGTGTACAAGGGGCTACATATCAGGCGTTGGTGGATTCAGGTTGCAATCAGACCTCGATCCGCCAAAGCCTGGTGCAAGACGAGGCATTGGGGGGAGCACAGGGGGTGAAGGTGTTGTGTGTCCATGGGGATGTTCACAGCTACCCTTTGGTGTCGGTCCACATATTTTTCAGAGGGGAAAAATCTATAGTGAAGGCGGCGGTTAATCCTCGCCTTACCCACTCTTTAATTTTGGGGACTGATTGGCCGGGATTTCAGGGTTTAATGATGCGCCTAGTAAAGAGTGGGTCCTGCCATTTGACAGGGGGAGGTCCCGGTGTCGCTTTGGCTGGAGCTGCTGTCACAGAGCCATCTACGTCATCTCCATGACAGAGTGAGGAGCCGCCGGCTCCTCCTCTTTCTGTTGGGGAATCCCTCGCGGATTTCCCATTAGAACAATCACGAGACGAGACTCTGCGACATGCGTTTGACCAAGTGAGAGTAATCGATGGTCAAATGCTCCAGCCGAACGCCACCCCGTCCTTCCCCTATTTTTCTATTATGAAGAATAGATTATACCGAGTGACGCAGGACACTCAGACGAAAGAGCGAGTCACACAGCTGTTAATTCCAAACAGCCGCCGGGAATTGGTATTTCAGGCGGCTCACTTTAATCCCATGGCTGGACACCTAGGACAGGATAAGACACTAGCCCGGATAATGGCCCAATTCTATTGGCCGGGGATTCGCGGCGATGTCCGTAAGTGGTGTACGGCGTGCCGCGAATGCCAGTTAGTAAATCCAGTGGCCATTCCAAAAGCGCCTTTGCGCCCCCTACCATTAATCGAGACCCCATTCGAAAGAATTGGGATGGATCTCGTCGGGCCATTAGATCGTTCAACACGAGGGTACCGCTTTATATTGGTTCTGGTGGACTATGCAATGCGATACCCGGAAGCGGTGCCTCTTCGCAATATCTCAGCACGCAGTATTGCGGAGGCCCTCTTCCACGTCATCTCCCGGGTTGGAATCCCGAAAGAGATTCTGACTGACCAAGGCACCTCGTTTATGTCACGAACACTGAGCAAACTGTATGGGCTATTGGGTATTAAGCCGATCCGCACCAGCGTTTATCACCCATAAACGGACGGTTTAGTTGAACGGTTCAATTGCACCCTCAAGAATATAATTAAAAAATTCATAAGTGAGGACGCACGTAACTGGGATAAATGGCTCGAACCCTTGTTATTTGCAGTGCGAGAGGTCCTCCAAGCCTCCACGGGGTTCTCCCCGTTTGAATTGTTATACGGGCATAAGCCGCATGGCATTTTAGATGTGCTGCGGGAAAATTGGGAGGAGGGACCTTCACAGAGTAAAAACGAAATTCAGTACGTTATGGACCTGTGCGCAAAACTCCACACGCTCACCCACCTAACTCAGGAGAATTTGCGGCAGGCCCAGGAACGGCAAGCCCGCCTGTACAACAAGGGCACGCAACTTAGAGAGTTCACTCCGGGAGATAAGGTACTCGTACTGTTGCCCACGTCGAGCTCCAAATTAATCGCCAAGTGGCAAGGACCCTTTGAGGTCACATGGCGAGTCGGGGACGTCGACTATGAGGTAAGATGAACAGACAGGGAGGGGGCGCTACAGATCTACCACCTCAATCTGCTTAAACTCTGGAACGAGGAGGTCCCCGTGGCGTTGGTGTCTGTAGTTCCGGAGAAGGCGGAGCTGGGGCCGGAGGTTCAAAAAGGGACATTGGCATCACGTACCTCTTCGGTCCCCTGTGGAGACCACCTCTCCCCGACCCAACTCACAGAGGTCGCCCAGTTGAAGGCCGAGTTTTCGGATGTGTTCTCACCCCTGCCCGGTCGCACTAACCTCATAGAACACCACATAGAGATGCCCCCAGGGGTGGTAGTGTGTAGCCGCCCTTACAGGCTACCCAAACACACAAAAAAATTGGTTCGGGAAGAACTTCAGACCATGCCCGAAATGGGCATCGTCGAGGAGTCCCACAGTGACTGGAGCAGCCTGGTGGTCTTGGTACCCAAGGCCGACGGGTCGGTCCGGTTCTGTGTGGACTATAGAAAAGTCAACGCGGTGTCTAAATTCGACGCGTACCCAATGCCTCGTATTGACGAGCTGCTCGATCGACTAGGCACGGCTCGCTTTTACTCGACACTGGATTTGATGAAGGGATATTGGCAGATCCCCTTGACTCCATTATCCCGGGAGAAAACGGCCTTTTCCACACCGTTCGGCTTACACCAATTCGTCACACTTCCGTTTGGGCTGTTTGGGGCACCCGCTACGTTTCAGCGGCTGATGAACAGGGTCCTCCGGCCCCACGCCACCTATGCGGCTGCATATCTGGATGACATTATCATTTATAGTAACGACTGGCAGCGGCACCTGCAACACCTGAGGGCCATCCTTAGGTCGCTGAGGCGGGCGGGTCTCACTGCCAACCCGAAGAAGTGTGCGATTGGGCGAGTGGAAGTACGGTATCTGGGCTTCCACTTGGGCAACGGGCAGGTGCGTCCCCAAATTAATAAGACAGCAGCGATTGCGGCCTGCCCGAGGCCCAAGACCAAAAAGGGGGTGAGACAGTTCCTGGGGCTGGCTGGCTACTATTGTAGGTTTATACCTAATTATTTGGACGTCACCAGCCCGCTGACTGACCTCACTAAAAAGGGGGCGCCAGATCCGGTCCAGTGGACGGAGCAGTGCCAGCGGGCTTTCTTTGAGGTAAAGGCTGCACTGTGTGGGGGCCACTTTTACACTCCCCTGACTTCTCTCTCCCTTTTGTGTTGCAGACCGACGCGTTGGACAGAGGGCTGGGGGTGGTGTTGTCCCAGGAGGTGGAGGGGGAGGACTGCCCCATCCTGTACATTAGTAGGAAGCTGTCGGTGCGTGAGGGGCGCTACAGCACTATTGAGAAGGAATGCCTGGCGATCAAGTGGGCGGTCCTCGCCCTCCGTTACTACCTGCTGGGGCGCCCTTTCACCCTCTGTTCGGACCATGCACCCCTCCAGTGGCTCCACCGCATGAAAGATGCCAACGTGCGGATCACCCGTTGGTATCTGGCACTCCAACCCTTCAATTTCAAGGTGGTCCACAGGCCGGGGGCGCAGATGGTCGTGGCGGACTTCCTCTCCCATCAAGGGGGGGGGGGGGGAGTCGGCTGCGGGCCGGACGGGCGCCCGGCCTGAGTCGGGCGGTGGGGGTATGTGGCAGCGGGGGCATGGTCAAGCGCCGGTCTGTGACAGGAGGGTGGAGCCAGGGAAGGTGAGTGGCAGAATCACTACACCTGACGGTAATTAACCTGTGTTTTGTGTGTCTTCCCAGTAACCGTGCCCTATTTAAGGAGGCAGAGGGAGAGCAGAGGAGAGCTCATCCCGGGACAAGAACACAGCGTGTGTGTGTGTTTCACTAACAGAATAAAACTAGGCTGTTATACTGAAAAGTCTGGCAATAAAAAGCCTATTAGTACCTGAAGCTTTGTCCTGCCGTCCTCTGTGCTCCACCCACACTTCAGAGAGCTTTACAGCACCTTTAACAAAAACGTCTTGAAATTTGTAAACAATATGGCCACCACGTCAATCAATTCTGATGAAGCAAATGTATTCAAACAGCGGTAACTCATGAATGAATTTGAGAATTGACACAAAACTTGATTGGTGTATCCTGAAGAAGATTCTGAAGTTATGAAGTTATCTGCAAACTTTGGGGCTTGGTCAGACATGGGGGAAGGAGCTAATGTCAGATAACTGTTTCTCAGGAACCATGAATCCAATTAAGCTGAAATTTGGTATGTTGCATCTTTGTGCTAATCTTTAAGGAGATTTTTGTGAATGGCCTAATTACTTTAAAAAAAAAACATGGCCACCATTTGCCAGTCAGATTTCTGCAGGAATTTGACAGGGTTAATAATGAGCTATTGTCACAAACCTTGAATGGTAGGTTTGAGTATGGGCTCAAATTGGCCACTGTGGTGTGCTATTCATGCTTTTACTTACAAAAATGAGCATGTATCTTGGAAAATAATATGCACATTGAAATTTCTTGTTAGTGCTGATTCCTTGGTTCAAACATGTACCTTTTCCATTTGAATTGGAGGCCCCACCCACTCCAATTTCCAATAATTTACATAATATGAAAAACCTACTTCTGTGAAATTTTTTTTGGATCATATCATAAATTCCATGTAAACAGTAGAGTGTGAAGCTTTAAAATGATCTGAAATGTTAAAATTTGTAAACAATATTGTGGCTACATGCCAATCAACCCAAGTGGGGCAGAGTTGGTTTATTCAAACAGCTGTACTTCATGAATGCCTGCAGAGAATAAAACAGCTGTAATTTATGATTGGTCAATTAGATTTGAACCAAATTGAAAATACAAGTTCTGGACAAGATTCCAATGAAACCTGCACAGATTGGGGTGTGCTCATACATAGGGTGCTGAATATGTCAAAATATACTGCAACTCCATTATAACAAACTCCTCGGGGGGCATCCAAATATTTAGTTACACCGTAAAGTTCATAATACTAAAATGGACCAACTTGTCACACCAAACGCTCACATTATATGTGAAATTTTAGGCACATTCTCCTTATCATGAATTTCTCCTTCTGAGTCACTATCACAATTCACTGATTGAGTTAATGGATCATGAATAAAGGAGATGATTTCTTCGTATGTTATGGAAATGGAGGAGGTTACCATTTATTGTCCATGTCCACCACTGACTCACTATTGGCCCTTTTCCACTACCCTTTTTCAGCTCGCTTCAGCTCACTTCAGCCCGACACGGCTCGCGTTTCGACTACCAAAAAACAGCACGACTCAGCTCGCTTCAGCCCTGCTTAGCCCCTAAAACTCGCACCGTTTTGGAGTGGGGCTGAAGCGAGCCAAAGCGAGCCGAGTGAGGCTGGGGGCGTGAGCAGACACTCCCCTGTGCACTGATTGGTGAGGAGGAGTGTCCTCACATGCCCACACACGCCCCGCGAGCACACTGGGATCTGTAAACACTGTAAACCCGGAAGAAGGAGAATTACGAATTACGAGAATTTCTGAAGCCTTATGCGCCTCGCCTCATCTATACGCTCTTGCCAGTATCTGTTGGCGTTGTCGGTGACAACAAGCCACAGCACCAAGACCAGCAACACTAACGACTCCATGTCCATGTTTATTGTTTACTATTCGGGTTGTGAGACTACCGCTTAAAAGCTCACTGATGTCACTGTTTGCGCTGCTTAACGACATCACGTGACGTCCACCCACTTTCGCTAACTCCACCCAATGTGTCCACCCACTTCCAGCCAGCACGGTTCAGCGCGGTTGTAGTCGAAATGCAACTCCAACAGCCCCGCTCAGCTCGACTCAGCACGGCACAGCTCAGCCCGACTCAGCCGCGTTGGTAGTGGAAAAGCGGCATATGTTTTCTAAACTTTCACCATTTTGTTCATTCATGTGCTGCAAATCACCAGTAATGTAATTTGTGTTGTGCTGTGGGGCTGGGTGGGTGTATAAAAATACCACCGGTATCTTTAACTAGGTGTTAAATTTAGCAGTATCAGCAGTCATTTCATCCTTTTATCAGTCCTTTGATCACTATTCTTGATAACTGTTAGCAATCAACACCTAAGTTAGGCTAGTTAAGCCTTTGTTTTATGGTGAAAACATGTTTTGTTAATTTGACTGCAGACTTGATTGCTTATTTTTTGTCTCTGGTGGGAAGAGGAATGCATGGCTCAGTGTGTCATGTAAGCAGGCGAATAAGGGCTGTAATTGCAGGAAGAGTTTATTTACAAACAGGCAGGCAACCAGTTCAAAAATGTAAGACAAAGGTAGGATTATGAAATGGGCAATAATCAAGTGAGGCACAGAATGGTGGAAGCAAAGATGAAAGGTGGAGTCCAAATACACAAAACAAAGTCAAAACCAGAAAGGCAAAAAATTGATACAGGGCTTGGTAACATGGGACACTAGGTACAGTGCATATACTTTGCCAAGTCTGTGTGTTTAGAGAGTCCTTTTAACTGCATGTTGTGACTGCACTCTAATCTGGAACAGATGTGTAGTATTTAGTCCTAATGGTGCTGTGCGCTCCGAGTGCCAACACACCTGGACATAACACAGTGATGTTTTTTTTGAAGACTCCAACTCATTGTCATTGAAGACAGGGGACACAAACTTAGTTCGTTATATGCAAAAGTTTGTAGTAAAAGAGTGCGTTATAGCGGGGCTACAGTGTAGCTGTTTCTCAAGAACTGTAAGGCCAATCAAGCTGAAATTTGGTAGAGGGCATCTATGTGCTAAGCTGGAAGTTGATTTTTCATGATCCTTAGTTACTGAAAAAACATGGTCATCACCGGCCAATCCGGTTTGAGCAAGTACGAGGTTTCCATGAAGCTATTATCATGAAAGGTGAATGGTAGTGTCAGGGAGGAATCTACTAGTAGCTGAGGCAATCTCATTTAAATTGGTAAATGGGGGCACTATTCATAATCATAAGGTTTGGGGTTTATAAATAACTTTTTCTCAGGAAGCAAAAGTCCAATTGAGCTGATATTTGGTGTGCTTCATGGATCTGCTAATCTGTAACTGAATTTTTATTCACCAGTGAATTACTTCAAAAACATGGCCACCTTCAGCCAATCAGCTTTCCGTAGGCCTTTCACACAACTAGCATTAAGTTATTGTCACAAAATTTGATAGGTACATTCATCTGTAGTCTGTTTATTGTTCTTTGTGTCTTGGCAATAACTGTTTCTTAGGAGCCTTCAGCATGATTGAGCAGAAAGTTGGTAAGGTGCATCTATGTGCTAAGTACAGATTTTGATGATTATTATGATGATAAACTTAATCACAAAACATGACTGCCACTGGCCAATCAGTTTTCGGGAGGTATATTTCAGGGTTAACAGTGAGCTATACTCATGAAACTTGAATGGTAGGTTAAGGTAGTGACTCATTTGTCACTCAAACTTAATCTCACTCAAATTAGCTACTGGGGACATTATTCATGTTTTTGCACACAAAAAAATCATCTCTGGAAAATAGTAAAAAAAAATTTCTTGATTCTGTGAATGAAATGATGGGAAATTGTCTTTTGGAGCAGTTAGTCACACACACACACACACACACACACACACACACACACACTTATTATAATTTGAAAAACGTACCTTTGCCAATATTCACAATATTGATGTCAAGCTACTCAAGGAAAGTATGAAACTAAATTATCAAAAACATGTTTACGTTTATAAAGAACATGGCTGCTACACATCGATTAATTCTAATGAGATTGAGCTTCTTTACTCAGATAATTGTCATTTATGATTGGTCATATGGATTTGAATAAAATTGAAAATACATATTCTAGACAAGGTTCTGAGGAAGTCTGCAAAGTTTGGGGTGTGGTCATACATAGGGGCAGATTCAGTAGCTGTTTCTCAAGAACCAGAGGGCTAATCAAGCTGAAATTTGGTAGAGTGCATTTTTATGCTAATCTGGAAGTGGATTTTTCATGATCCCTAAATATTGAAAAACATGGCTATTTCATGATCCCTGAATTACATAGAAAGATGGCTGCTTTAAGCCAGTCAGCTTCCAACAAGCCTTTTAAACAACTAGCCTTGAGCTATCATCACAAAACTTGATAAGTATATTAATGTATGGCCTCTTTATGGTTCTATATATTTTGGCAAGAACTGGCCACTGAGGGCACTATTTGCAAGGAGAGCTGAGACCCTGCAGATCACTACTTGCAGCTATATTTATTCATATTCATATTCATATTATTATTATTATTATTATTATTCACAAAATACGATGGGCAGCCAAAACCACAAGTCATAGAAACACCAGAATTTCTCACATGCTGCAAAATTCCAACTTCAATTCAGTGAAATAAAGTGACAAGCATTGGCCTGATGGTGGTGCTATCATGCAAAACTTTACATTTTGTCCTATATCTCGAGGACTGTAGGTCCCTATACAGAATATTTCTTTCCCTTATTCCTTCACTTCTGCCAAATTCAGCTGGACCCCACCCAATTGTTTATACCTTGATGGATTTTACTTTATTTTTTGCTTGCTAATTTGCAAAACCAGGGCGGCACGGTGGTGTAGTGGTTAGAACTGTCACCTCACAGCAAGAAGGTTCTGGGTTTGAGCCCAGTGGCCGACGGGGGCCTTTCTGTGTGGAGTTTGCATGTTCTCCCCGTGTCTGTGTGGGTTTCCTCTGGGTGCTCCGGTTTCCCCCACAGTCCAAAGATCTGCAGATTAGGCTAATTGGTGGCTCTAAATTGACTGTAGGTGTGAATGTGAATGGTTGTTTGTCTCTATTTGTCAGCCCTGCGATGACCTGGTGACTTGTCTAGGGTGTACCCTGCCTCTTGCCCACAGTCAGCTGGGATAGGCTCCAACTTGCCTGCGATCCAGCACAGGATAAGCGGTTATGGATAATGGATGGATGGAATTTGCAAAATCTACTTTTGTGAACTAGTCCTAGAATTTTTGACTGATTTTCACAAACCTGGTGTCAATCCATTCAGCAGAGTGTGAACCTCAATAATTATCAAAAAATATGCTGACATATATATGATCACCACATCAATCAATTCTAATGAGCCAGACCTTTATTTACAGGTGTAACTCATGAATGATTGTGTGCATTTACCTGAAACGCATGAGTAGTTTCTGAGGTTATATGCAAAGTTTGGTGTGTGGCTATACAATGGGGGGCAGTGAAGCTAAGGCCAGCCTGTTTCTTAGGACCTGTAGGTCTGATCAAGATGAAATCGTAATTCGCAAAACATGATGGGCAGCCAAAACCATAAGTTATAGAAACACCAGAATTTCTCACATGCTATAAAATTCCAACCTCTTCTCAGTGAAATAAAGTGAGGGCTAGAAGGTCACGCACATTCAACCGTGGTTTCTGACCTTGCCCTTTATACACTGAGATGTCTCCTAATTCCCTGAATCTTTTCACAATATTATGTACTGTAGATTTTGAAAGACTTAAATTCTCTGCAATCTTGCACTGAGAAATGTTCTTTTTGAATTGACTAACAATTCTCTCATGAATTTTGGCACAAAGGGGTGAGCCACAACCATCTTTGCTTGCAAAGGCTGAGCCTTTGGTGCATGCTCCTTTTTTATACCCAGTCATAATACCCTCACTTGTTACCAGTTAACCTGCTTATTATGGAATCTTCCAAAATAGTGTTACTTGAATATCCTATCAACTTTTCACTCTTATTTTACCTCTGTCCCAATGTTTTTTGAGTGTGTTGAAGGCGTTAAATTCTAACTTTATATTTAAAAAATGCAATTAAATTGGTCAGTAAAACTATTGAAAATATTTTCTTTGTACTTTTGTCAGTTAAATAAAGTTTCATGTCAGTAACAGTGCAGAAATCTAGATTCGGAGCGGCATTCAAACATGGCCGCTCCAGACTACAACTCCCAAACACCACAGCACCCTGTCTCTCTGGAATTCTAAAAGCACACCTGTTCTGTATCAAACCCAGCAAACACTCACCTCCATGCGAAGTATCATCCTGTGTCCCTGAACCTGACTATACCTAGCCTTATTTTGACTCTTGCTTACTTTTACTTATCTACTCGACTACTTGCCTGCCCTTTGATATCCTGTTTGCTGATTGACTGACATCCGCCTAACCTTGACTTTGTTTAAAGCTTGGTAATTTGGATCTGGATGCCTATTTGTGATGCACCTGCTCTCCCCTACACCTGCATTCCGTAAGTGCCTGCACTCTAACATGTGAATTAACAAATCAGACTTTTTGGAGTTTTTTTTACTGCATTTTATAAAATATCCCAACTTTTCTGGAAATGGGGTTAGTATATTTATAAATATTTATGTAAATGTGAATATAAAAAAGGAATAAATGTGAATAAATATCTGTAAAGGATGTCCAAATTCTCCTATCCTCGGAATATCATACACTTCAAATGGTTTCAAGCCCCTTGATCTCCATTAGACATCTGTGACTAGCTCTTGTAATCATTCATTTGCCACACAGTTTTAACAGTTTACTGAACTGTTCCTTAGTCTCTGTGAAGTTGGCCATTTGAACTTGCCAACAGTAATCTTCAGAAACTCGGATGAAATCTTGCCAGCTTTTTCTCACAACCATAACTTTGTCCTAATAAGTGTAACGTTGTTTAATGGCAAAACTGCAAATTCAGTCTTTACTTCTTTAGGCTGTGTCCATGAGAGAGTCACTTCTGCATTATTGGATGCAATTCTGATTGACCTTCATACACTGACAAAGCATAAAGCCAAAGTGCAAAGTCACAGCAATTCAATTCCACCATTAGTGAGTGCTAAATTTACATACTTTTTCTTTAAACACTAAATTTCTATGTCCTAATTTGATGATTTCAACAGAAAAAAAATCCAGCAAGACGACAACAATGCAGGTGGACATTTAAGGCTGATTTATACTTCTGCATTGAATCTACACCATAGGTATGGCATCTATGCTTGCACAGGGTGAAACATTTATACTTGCACATCAGGTGTGCATCTTCTCTAGATGCAAGATTGTTTAAATCCACAGCATTAGATGCAGGACTAACTAGCCATTATAATGAAGTATAACCACTATAGAACCTCACAGTTTATATATTTACATTAACACAGTATCTTGATAAGAGTTCCGATTTTCGCAGAGAAGAAAGAGCAGCCTGAAATGTGACACTACCAAGCAGATTGACCGATGACAGTTGTTATGCTCTGTGTTGCCACGATGTGTATTTAGATTTCTGGAGAGATTTATGGTGTAGGATATGCAGCTATGCTATACCCTACGGTGTAGATTTGACACAGCAGTACAAATTGGCCTTTACTTTTGAACACTGTGCTTTTTTTTTCTTTTCATATACCAGCACTGGCTCACATACTCAATTAAAGCACACCCATGATGAATGCTGATAGGCTGTATGCACCCTATTCATATGACATCATGCATACTGCTAGATCAAAATGTAAACACTACCATTTTGGACATCAAACAAATGAGCACACAGACACATCTAATACTGTTGTCATAGCATAAATTTACAATGACAGTCGGTTGTTTGGCATTTGGATGGACAATCAATCAAAAAATCCCTAGCTGTCATTTTATCAATTTCTTCAAGATCCTGAACGTCGGAATAAATGGATATCTGCTGTTAAATGTGTGGTATCGGAAGCTGATACCAGTACATGGGAACCATATACCAGAATTTGCAGCATACACTTTATATATGGTTAGTATTTAATCTTTGTCATATTAAATTTCCCATTTTTTGTTGTGATACAGCGTCTTGCAAAAGTATTCATCCTCCTTGGTGTTTGTCCTGTTTTGTTGCATTACAAGTTGGAATTAAAATGGATTTTTTTGGGGGGGGTAAGCACCATTTGATTTACACAACATGTCTACCACTTTCAAGGTGCAAAATGTTTTCTATTGTGACACAAATAATAAGATAAAAAAACAGAAATCTGGAGTGTGCATCGGTATTCATCCCCTTTTGAAACCCCTGAATAAGAGCTGGTCTAGCCAATTAACTTCATAAGTCACGTAATTAGTTATTAAGATCCACCTGTGTGCAATCAAAGTGTCACATGATCTGTCACATGATGTCTGTATAAATCAACCTGTTCTGGAAAGACCCTGACTCTGCAACACCACTAAGCAAACAACATGAAAAGCAAGGAAACAAAGTTGTGGAGAAGTATAGATCAAAGTTGGGTTATTAAAAAAAAAAATCCCAAACTTTGAATATCCCAGGGAGCACCATTAAATCCCTTATACCGAAATGGAAAGAATATGGCACCACTACAAACCTAATAAAGGGAAGGCCGCCCACCAAAACTCACAGACCGGGCAAGGAGGGCATTAATCAGAGATGCAACAAAGATACCAAAGATAACACTGAAGGAACTGCAAAGATTCACAGCGGAGATGGGAGTATCTGTCCATAGGACCACTTTAAGCCGTACACTCCACAGAGCGGGGCTTCATGGAAGAGTGGCCAGAAAAAAGCTATTGCTTAAAGAAAAAAAATGCTAATGCTGTTAATGTTATTATGACCAATATGGCCTGCCAGTGGTTGTTGAGTCACGTGACTGAATTACCTTTATACGCAGACCACAAGATGCAAAATGAACTTCAAAATAAAAGACCTACATTTCTTACTCTACAGTTAACTCAGCATCACTGTTAATTTCATATCAAAGTTACTTTTATTTTGAGTAATTAGCCTGTAATCTGTTAATTATCAGACTGAGAACTCAATCAAAAACAAGTTTGTGTGTGTTTAATCAAACAAGGCAATCTTTTCAATAACTGGCTAAATTCAGGAATAATGGCTAGTATTGGCTATATAAACCTTTCAGTTGTGGAAGCTGAGGATAATTAGTATTTTGCTCCTGGGTTCCATCTACAGTTGTTGAGTGTAATTCACTTTTACATCACTGTCGTAAATACAAATCGTGTTTTGAGCTGCCCTCATGGACAGCTGTACATGTGCATTTGTTTACAAGCTGAAGGATACAGAACCAGCAAATGCCAAAGAACCATGTTGACTCACAAGGTAGAGTATTATAGGTGTTTACACAAATTACTGTATAGTTTTATTTATTGCGACACTGGAGATGAACACTAAAAAAAGAATAACAAAAGAGAATGACATGTTTTAGTTTTGCTGAAATCGTGTTTGGATTTTAAGCAGTTTTTTCCCCCTCCCTCTACCTTGAGCAAGGCACCTAAACCCCAACTGCTCTCTGGGTGCTGTAGCGTGGCTGGCCACTGATTGTGTATGCACGTGTGTGTATGTATGTGTGCGCATGTGTTTTTGTTTTCACTGATTTGGATGGGTTAAATGCAGAGCCTAATTTCCCCTCGAGGCTTAATAAAATAATAATTAAAAAAAACATTGTTAAGCATTTGAATGGAGTAGTGCATTGTAAAATTCGACAAGTTCATCTTATTTAAAGAAATTCAGGAAACCAGTTGCCTTAAAATAGTCAAGTAAATACAATCATTACCTTCAAGTTATGTTTAATTAATGATAACTAAGTTTACTTAAAACATAGTTGTGTGTTCACTCAATTGAGTTGTTCCTACTTTAAGTACTATACTATTACTTTCAAGTTAAATTTACTTCATGCTTTTTAAGTTTACTGTAAATAGGATGCACACACAAATGGCCTTTTCTAAGTGTTACCAATTTGTATAACCCAAGTTAATGTGACTTAACGAGAATCCTGCTTACTTAATAGAATTCAGGAAACTGATTGCCTTAGAAAAATAAAAGTAAGCACAACAAAGAATTCTTAGTCAGAAGTACTTTTTTATTTGAACAAAAACATTTCAGTCTAACTGAAGAGTTTTTAGCATTTTAGAAGCAGCACACATCTACTGCAAAAATGCATTTTTCAAACTCTGGAGTTTTGGCCTCAAGTTACCTACTCCCAGGTTCACCTTTGAATGAAGTCAAAGGTAGTGTTTTTTGGATAGTCCAAATGAAGGTTATAAATTAGTCCAAAAGTCAGGCAAACGGCTTGAGCGTGGGTTCCAAGGCGATCCATCCTGGCCTCTATTTTCACATGTAAAGTTGCAAAACTTGTATGTCCACTGCATTAATGTTATCAGTCTTCAGCTTGTCTTCAAGCTGCAAAAAGAGAGAAAGTCTCAAATATGGATTCAAAGCCATGTATTTTTTAAAAACAATGCAAAAAAACAACTACTTTCAGTGCGCATATGAGGTAAAGGGAAGTAACATTGGCTAAATTAATGGTTTTCTTCAACAACTCACCTGAAATAAAGTTTAACCTAAGAACCCCTACAGTGAGTTCATATAACGTCACTCTAAATTCACGAAAATCGACTTACGTTATTTCAGGTACTGACCAGCCATGAGAGAAAAAATTCTGGTGCTATACCTAGCAGCCTGAACAACATACGGTACACCTACACAAGTAACGTAGAAAACATGCACCACCAAGCTCTATATTTTGTTTTTTAAAATGTATGCATAATCAATTACCACTTCAAGTTAGCTGAATAAAAATGTACGTTAAATTTTGGTTGAGGTTAAACCGTGGATATGTCTGCTGCTTTTCTATGTGGTATGGTATCAGCTAACTTAGCTAGCATTAGTTAATATTCGCATTAGCCAGACATGTAATTACACATGAAGTTAATGTGTCGATTTAATTACACAGAAATTATTGCTGTTAATAGAAAACTGACCAGCGAAAAAGCAGCTGTGGGTAATGAAACCATAGCTAACAAATGTGAATAAGCATTTCAGTTGGTTAATTTACCAAAAGATTCAGCTTCAACTCTTTTGTCTGGAAGCGTGCGTGCGCACGCACACACACACACACACACACACACACACACACACACACACACACACACAAATAATGATTATCATGAAAAGCTAAATTGATTAAGTGCTCAAGTCACATGCACAGTGCAGAGGTCTGTCAGTTTACTTGGGTCCAAATTGTGTGGTTTACTCAGGTGTATTAAGTACTGGATCTCTTTAATGTAAAACGAGTACATTACTAAAATGATATGAGTTAAAATACTAGGTCACCATGAAATAAGTAAAGTATACTAATGTTATTTAAGAAAGTAGCGGTGTTGAGCCTGGTGCACATGGGCGATTTTCCGTCACTTGGTCGTGCAACTTTTTGACACAAGTGAAAAATTGCTTAGTGTGTGGATATTTGTGATGGTGATTTTTTTTTTTTGTTGCTTGCAGCAGATTGCAGGTATCAAACATACTTGATATTCTGCGACAAAAAATTGCCAGTCACTGACTTGTTGCAGAGATATTGCCACATGTGCGTGTCTTTGTGATAACAAAGCAATCAACTCCAAAGGTTAAGTCAATCCCCGCCCGCAAAGTAGTCACATGATTTCCACATGACTTGCACCCCCCCTCCCCAAATCGTCCACTGGTTGCAGATAACACTCACACACAGCTACCTGAGAAGGGAAACTTGTGTCCAAAAATCGCAATACGCTTGCGACAAGAAGTCGCCCATGTGCATCGGGCTTTATTTTTCACAGCGTGTGCAACTGAATTAAAATGTTGTTGGTGACATATTGCACATATACATTGGGCAGTGTAATTTCTTACAAGCTTATTTGGCATGAGATTGAGAGACTGACCAAATGTTTTGCCATGAGATTATTTAATTTATTTGAATGTTAACCTGAGACGGGAGTGAAGTTCAATTACTTGTCATCTGGAAAAACTACAGATCTCCATGAGACAGGGATAACACTGATAACATGTTGCAACCTACATTGCAATATTTCATAAATTACATTGGCAGGGATGTACACTCTGCTGTTGAATTGTCACTGTTTTCCTGTTAACCATGAGACATCACTATTTCTCTTGGAGTAAACCTGCATGCTCAGATATGTTTTATTGTACTGCAATCGAAGTTTGCACAGAACTCAGAATAGTAGCATGCGAAGCTAACATAACCAGAATCACACTAACACTGACCACTGATCTTTGCATAAAAAATCTGGATGGCTCATTGGCTCGTCCGAGTGAAGCCATCTGGCCACCATATTACCATGCACATCGGAGCAGAATAGTCGTATCTCTGCCGAGGAAGCTACACAAAACTAGGGCTGGGCCGATATGCTTTTGTGCCGATTCGATTCTCCAACAATTTTTGGGTCCCAATTCGATTTAAATTGCGATTCTGATTAAACAAGTATTGCGATTCAATTTTACCAAGTATTGCGATTTTATATTTCAATTATTGTGATTTTCTTTCCTTAAACAAGAACAGGTTGAACCAAACACTTGATAATACGTCATAAGTCATATTTACAAAAAACAATACACACATCACATCAGTTTGTGAGATTTATTTGTACAACTGTGCACCTGCCCTCACAAAAAACACTCATCCGCCAACATCTTACAATAAAGTAAACTGCTACATTTAGCTGGTCTTTAGAAAATAAATTAAATAAAAAAATAAGTCAAAAAGTAACTGAAATAGTTACTGAAATCTTCAGAGCACAAATATGGGCCTTTAAATAAATACAAGTTCCAACTGAGTCAACAAAACATACTTAAAAATATTCAGTTCCTACTCACTGAATTCACTGAGTGAGTGTTGAAAGAAAAGTGCTTGCCCAAAATTAACAATTACAGTCTATTGCTGAGAACAGCACACAGCTTTAATGTAAGTATTAACAAGTGCACATGAGCTGTCTTTAATACCATGAACTTGAGGTAGACTCTTCAACATTTAACAAGAATAGAGAAATGTGTAGCCTACTGTGCTTTTGTCTATTTAACATGAACATCAACACAAAAAGCTTTGGAATAAAGAAAAGTGTAGAATACAGTGCTTGATCGTCATCTGCCTGTTCCTACCACTTTGGAGTGATAAGGTTTTTGTGGAGAAACAGGAGCTGGTCAACGTGCTCAGGTGTTAGGCTGCTTCGCTGAGCAGTGACAATGCCCCCTGCTGTTGAAAAGACGCGCTCAGCAGAGACGCTTGTCCCTGGTATACACAGGTACTGCTTCGCTAGCTTTGCCAGGAGAGGGTACTCACAGTGATGCACTTTCCACCAGTCTAGTGGGTTTTCTGATCGTGGCAAAGGAGCAGCTGTGGTGTACTCATCCACCTCCTTCTGTGCAGCATGAAGAGGTGACATCACTGGTGATGCCTGTGTCTGCCTAGCCTCCCTAAAAGTGCTGCCAAGTAACTCAGCCAGGGCACAGGACTCTCTCCTCTGTTTAGCATGTGGGGAGCACTGGGGGTCTTGTACTGTCTGTGTCTCTGTCTCCTCAGTTTCCCCATCTGGTACAGGCTCACCATCACCCTCCTGAAAGCAGTGGAGTAAAAGAGCACAGTGGAGCAAAGAGATATATTAGTGCACTTTCTTTGACATGATTTTAGTTTCTATTGCAACGCATCCATATCCTTCACACATGCCCTTTCTCACTCTCTATTTGTATTCAGCTAAATAAAAACAAATTCCTTATTTATTTTACAATGTTGACTTATAATATTGTTCTCACACACACACACACACACACACACACACACACACACACACCTGTTCATCACGATTCCTCATTGTGCCTGCAGCTTCAACGACCAGTTTGGCAAGTGTCACTTGCTTGTCAGCATCAGAGAGGAAAGGCAGTGCTTTAAATCTCAGGTCGAGAGCTGAAGTGAGGTTCAGTATGGACTTATCTGCCTGGGATGTGTACCTTTAAATAAATAACATGTTACACTACTTTTAGCAGTCTTATAATAATTGCATACTACTTCCACTACTCATAAGATATAAATTGTTTCCAAATACTACTCAGAGTTAAGCCAATTCGTTTCCAAACAAATAGCACAGTAGCCTACCTTTTGGAAAGGTCCTCATGAATGGCTTTCTTCAGTTCTTTGACAAACGGAGAATCTCCTTTGCCTGCCACAGTCATCTGCAGGAGTTGTGCGTGAAGGGGGGCGATGACTGAGAGTGTTGGGTGATTCTCATCCGACATGACACAGGTAGCCACTTTGACTGGCTTCAGTGCCTCGACAAACTCCTCAGCATTTGAGATGTCTTCCTCGGTGAACGTGCACACATCTTTCTCTTTCTTTCTGACCTCTGTTGAAAGCAGAGTAGCTGTGATGGCTGGCTGCTGTTGAAGGAAATGCTCAACCATATCAAAGGCACTGTTCCATCTAGTTGGTACATCCGTGACCAGTCGGTGCACAGGTAGCCCCAGCAACTGCTGTTTTTCTTTCAAAACATGGAGTTCGGCGGCACTCTGGTGAAAAAAACCAGTGACCCATCTAACGCGACCGAGGAGTCCTGCGACAGCTGGTAGTTTAAGTGCACATTGAGATGCGAGGCTGGTCGTGTGTGCATAGCACTTAATGTGGTGTAAACCAGCCAGGTTCACTGCAACAGTCATGTTGCTGGCATTGTCAGTCACTACTGCATCGACTTTCCCTGTCATGCCCCATTCGGTCACGACTTTTTGCAGCAGAGCTGCCATGTTGACTCCAGTATGAGCTTCATGCATAGCTTTAGTCTGCAGGACATATGAGGTCATAGTCCAATCTTTGTGGATGAAGTGCGCTGTAAAGGTAACATAAGTGGTGGTAGCTCGGGAGGTCCAGGCGTCGGTCGTTAGCGCAATTTTGTCTGCTTCCCTCAGGTTTTGTTTGACAGTGGCCATCATTTCGGAGTAGAGTTAGGGAATGGTGGCCGTTGTGAAAAACTTTCTTGATGGAATTACGTATCGTGGTTCCAATGTGTGGATCATGTGACGAAAACCAATATTCTCCACGACACTGTAGGGACGGAGATCTTTGCATATGAAATGCGCAATTGCTGTAGTTACCCTCGACGCCTTGTCTGATCCAGCTGGGAGTTTGTGGAGAGTTGAATCTAGTGTCTGCTGCACTGCCAAGGGCCGTTGTTTAGCTTTCCCCAGATCGTTTTTTTTCTCAGGGTGGTGGCGAGCAGTGTGTGCTGTCATGTTTGTGGTGTTACCTCAGTAAGCGACTTGACCGTGACAAAGTTTACATACGGCTTTCTTCATGTTGAGCTCTCCTGTTCCCTGCATTTTATAAAAACCAAATGGACTCCATGTGTTGGATTTGAAGTGGGGCGGTGGGGGAAAGAGTTCAGGTGGCTCTGTGGAAGTACTCAGCTCACTGCGCTCTGCCATTTTGTTGTATGCATTTGCTCGCGTTAGGGTTACTATGGTGACCCATGTGCTTCTATTTCCGGAAGCGGAATGCAGATGACGAAAATAAAGAGACAGACCAGTGTGAACAAACGAACGCAACAGGCCGGTTTGACTTTGACTGTCGAGTGTAATGGCACAGAATACATGGTCATACAATAAAGATTGGTCGTCAAAAAAATAAACAAATAAAATAAAATAAAATAAAAATAAAAATCGATTCTCATATGAGAATCAATTTTTAAAAATTGCCAGAAAAAAATCGCGATTAATATAAAAATCGATTTTTTGGCCCAGGCCTACACAACTGGGCGAATTATGTAATTGGTGGGAAAATTGCAAAAAAAATGCCTGCATGTGCAGCAGTAAACTGTACAAACTGTCATGTCAGCAGTTGTGGATGGACATTTCACCTGTGAGTACTGATAGTGTGTGATCATTTTCAGAGCTTTCACACAACTGTGTGCAGTGCCATTTGCATGGACCCCCTATAGCATTTTATGATGGTTTGCAAGAGTGAAAGAAAAAAAATCCCCAGAAAATCTCTCATTGTCTTGTTTGTGTTTGTTGAAAATCTGACATTGGTATCGTCCGGGTGCAGGCACTTACAGATGCAGGGGAGAATGGGAGAAGCAAACTGAAGATGAAGCCAAAACAGTAGATGAGAATCGTGGTCAGAGAAATGGGTGGGGGTCAGTTGATCAGCAAATGGAATATTGAAGGCAAAACTAAGAGACGAGGTCGGGAAACCGTAAACCAAGGTCAAGTAACAAACTGGCACGCAGAAACTAAATGGCTTGGTAATGACAGGAGATAAACACTGACTAATACTTTGCGCTGACTGTGAGTGAGAGCGGTGTTTAAGTGGAGGAGCTGATTATGGAGGAAATGAGTGACAGGTGTACTTAATAAGCTGCAGACAGAGGGCGCTGTGGTTCTTGGGAAGTAGAGTTCATGGTTGCCATGTGTGGAGGCTGTTTTGAGCTTATGATCTCAACACTGTTGCTGACAGAAATCCCCCCGAGGAGCTTCCTCTGGGAGCTATACTCTTTCTTTGACGCCCTCTCCCTCTTGGTGCAGGGTTGCTGGGGTGCTGACTATGGAATTCCTGTATCAGGACAGGGTCCAGAATATCCTTAGAGCATACCCAACTTCGCTCCTCAGGTCTGTAGCCTTCCTAATCTACCAGGAATTCCAGTTGTCCTTGTCTACGTCTGGAGTTCAGGATCTTGTTTACCTGGTAGATGGGTTCTCCTTCTACATTTGGGGGGGGGGCTCTTGGGTGGGAGTGTTCAGATAACAGACCTTGGATGGCTGGCTTCAGACATGAGACATGAAATATGGGTGCTATTTGGCTGTGAGGTGGGAGCTCTAGTTTGTATGAAACTTCATTGATGCAATGAAGGACCTTGTATGGACCAATATAACGTGCTTTAAGTTTTTTTTCCATGTGTTGGTTTCTTTCAGATCCCTAGTGGAGACCTACATGCGATCTCCTGGAGAGCATTCCTGGTTCTTGCTTCTGTGTTTGTTAGCGTATTGTTTATACTTGGAGTTGACTATTTCAATTATTTCGCGGACTTCCTCCCATACCTGTTGGCTCCATGTGAACCAGTTGTTGACTACTTGTACTTACACAAGTATATCATCCCTTGGGAATGGGGGGGTAGCTGAGTATGCATTGAAATGGGGTTAGTTGTGTTGCTGAGTGCTTGAGTGAATTTTGTGCATACTTAGCCCATGAAAGGAATCGTGCCCTGGTTTCACATGCAGAAGATCCGTAGGAAGCACCCTGCTTCCTGGTTGGCCCATTTTGACCTGGCCATTGGATTGTGGGCAATAACCGGAGGTGAGACTCACTGAAATTCCTAATCATGCCATGAAGCAAGACCAGAGTCGTGAGATGAACTGAGGCCCATGTCCTCAGGGATGCCAAAATATCTGAACACATGCTGAAAGATGAGTTCAGTGGTCTGGAAGGCTGTAGGAATAGCAGGTAACAGGATGAGTCTGAGGGCTCTGTTGATGATGACCAGGATGGTTGTGTTGCCTTGGGAAGGAGGTAGATTGGTGATGAAATCTATGGCCAGGTATGACCAGGGTCTTTGGGGTAGAGGGAGCATAATTTTCTGGTGGGGTGGAGTTTGTGGTACCTTGTGTAACCTACTTCAGCTCACACTGTTAAGTTGGTCAATGAAGACCAACGCTTCTTTGCAGTTGAGATCACCCATGCATCGCTCCATTAGCCACTGGAATGTACCTAGTGCATTGGTAACTCCCTGTGGCATCCTGTTAAATTCCCAGAAGCTTATCAGTTTCTTCCATCTCCACTTGGTAATAGCCTGATTTTAAATCAAGAACTGAGAGCCATTTCGAACCAGTCAGTAGGGAAAATACCTCCTCTAAGTTCGGCAGAGCGTAGGCATCTCTAATGGTCTGCGAGTTGAGTTTCCTGAAGTCGATACACAGCCACACACAGCCATTTTTCTTCCGAACAATGACTATGGGGGATGCAAAGGGGGACTCAGATTCACATATGATGCCAAATTCCAGCAGCTCTTGAAGATGTTTCTTAATGGTGTCTACATCTTGTGGATGGATGGGCCTAGCTCACTGCTTGATTGGGGTGTTGTCACTTAGCTTAATACAGTGCTTCACTTTGTCAGTATGACCGAAGTCCATGTCATACTGAGAAAAGACCTCAGGCATGCTATTGAGCAGTCTTGTGATCTGCTCTTTCCACTCTGGTGGTAGAAGGGAATCACCAAAATCAAACTCTATCATTTTCATTTCAGGAGAGGTCAAGTTGGTAGAAAGTTCTTTCCCATCACCTGTTGAACAGCATGGATCTTGGCCAACACTGTCCTTGGAGGAATAGTAATGTTATGTTGCATCTCATTCTTCAGCAGGATTGACATGGAGCAGGAATGTTTGGCAGGTAGGGTGCTCAATGAGCTAACAACTAACAATCCGCCAGGAAGGGACGACCCAGATGCTGCCTCTACAATGACCAATCTCTCTCCGTGAGCACCACTCATGTGGGCTTGCCCCTCCAAAAGAACTGTGCTGCCAGCTGGCACTACTTCAGGAGCATTGTTATGCATCCTCACCCATCCAAGGGCTCCAGCGTGTATCTGCCATTGCCGTGCTTCAAGGATTTTCAAAATTACTCTATATCCAGGAAGAAATGACTGAGGATGACAATCATGCTTTTCAACATAGTGGGAATAGAGGACATCTAGTGAGTTGGTGCCAATGAGGATCTGAGGCATACTACCCCCATCAGGAACAACCAACACCAAGGTAGGAACCTTAATCTCTTTTCCCAAGAACTCTTCTGGAAACAGGAGGTTCAGTTCCATGTATCCAGGGTAAGGAACAGCTTCTCCATTGGCTCCTATCTGCAGCTCTACATTTAAAAGATCGTCCTAGGATTTCAAACAATGATGAGACAGGTGACTCTTGAACACAAGTGGGATAGTGGTCACCTGAGACCCAGTGTCTAATAGGCAATTAACTTTGTTGCCCTCAATAGTCACTTCAGCAGTGCATTTGGTTCCGACTAGCTTTGGTGGCAGAATGGTGTAAGTGGTGTTAACTCTACCGCACTTGCTAGCCACTCTTAATTTTTCTAGGGCACTTAGTTTGGTTTTCAGTCCCTGTCTGCCCTGCGACAGGGGCTTCTAGCAGTTTAACTGCTGGTTTCCTTGTGGTGCCACTCTGCTGGTCCTATTTCTCTTGTTTCTCTTTAAGCAGTTGTCTCTTCTCTTCAACCAATGGAGGATTTGGTTCATTCACACAGCTAACTGCAAGGTGAGCATCTTCCCCACAGTGGAAACAGTACCATGGTCGGGGCCTACTTTTTGCTGCTTGCCCTGAACTGGACTGTCTGCTTGCCTTTCTTATTTGAAGAGTGGTGTTGCACTTCCCTGGAGAAACCTTTTGAGCATGCAGACAATGGTATCTGTTGACTCTGAGCCTGTGCTGGGTTCACCTGTGCTTGAAGAATGGCAAGCTGATGCTTCAGTGTCCTTACCTCTGCTGATTCGAGGTGGTCACTATTAGTTTCATGGGTTGCTGTTCTCATATCAGCAATCTGTGCTTGAACACCAGCAATCTGTCTTTTCAAGGTGTGGATTTCAGCTGTATCAGGATGCTTGCCTTTAGCTTTACATGGGGTGGTAGTCTGCATAACAACAACCTGAGCTTGTATCTCATTGAGCTGTCTCTTCAAGGATTCAGTCTCAGTTGCCTCTTTCTCAAATGTAGTACAGCTGCATGCAGTTAGCTGTTGTGCTGCAGCTCTCAGTTTCGGGGCAGCAGGACTTTATTTAGTCCAAGGTGATGTTTCATACGACTCTGTTTACTGGCCTGTTTGTCTTCCTCTGTTTTGATGAGTAGGACCAGTTCAGTAATAGAGGGTGGTGCTTTTGCTTTTCACTCTAATTGGAGATCAGTCCATCATTCCAGCAGCCTCGACAGAACTGCTTTAAGAGGTAGCAATCTTGTTCAGTCTCTGCGACACCACCTCACCTGACCACAGCACTTAGGGCAACCTGCAAGCAATTCAAGTAATTAGACAGTTTCTCATTGTGGTTCTGAAGCGTGACCATGAACTTGGCCAATAACTCATCTCCATCCTCTACTGAGCCATAGATTGAATCTAGCATCTGAAGATACACTGATGGCAGAGCTTGATGGCTAACATGCTTGATGACAGCAGTAGCTGGAGGCAACAGGCTGTCTAGGATCTTGCGTGTTCTGTGCAAATCAGACATGGATGAATCAGTTAAGATCAAGTCAACATTTGCCCTCCAGGTGTCATAGTCAAGTTCACTTTTAGGATGGGGAATTTTTCCAGAGAAAGGTCTGAAGCGAAAGGAAGAGTGCATCGGGGACAGAGATTCATTGGCTCTCAGGACATGCTCAACAACCACATGCTGCACAGCAGGGGGATTAACATCGTTCACAGTAAGGACTGAGGGTGTCGCTGCAGCTGCACCATCATCACTATTGACTCTGTTCGACAGAAAGCCTTGGTTATGAGTATTCAAGTTAGCAGATGTGCTACTTGCTGGTGCGGCTGCCAACACAGCAGGCTGCGATTGACCCTTCATTCTGGTAAGGGAGGATGTTACCTGTGGACTCCTAGTAGTAGTTTGTTTTCTTAGCAAGGTAGGTGCTGATGCTGCTTGGGTGTCCCTCCTTAATCCAAGCTGACCACATTGGAGTAAAGGAGATGGTGGAAATACAGCTGGTAAGGTCTTGACTATCTCAGGTGAAACTAAGCCAAGCAGAAGAGAGGGTTGTGGCTTTACTGATAATGGCACTTCGACATTCTTGGCCTCCCCATCAGAAGCTGATGCATCAGGATGCTCTGGTGGGTCATGATTTGATAACTTTGATTCAGAGTCCTCAACTGGTGTGGTAGTGTCAGCAGGGAGGTTCACACCTTCCCCTGTGCTTATCTTCATTACTTCCTCCTGAAGCACTTTTTGAAATGACTTCCCACTCTTATTAGCAATGGCTTGCAGTTCCTCAAGATGGTGGCACTACCCTTGGTGGCACTACTACTGGCAGTGCTAATGTAAACGCTATTCAAGGAGTGCACATAGAAGGTGACATCTGCATCAGCCAAACTCTGTAAATTGGCAATGTAGGTCCTTGTGCATTGCAGAGCTATTGGCAAATTCCACAATGGAGCAGAGATGAAAGTCTGATCTTGGATCATCAATAACTAGTACTCTATAAATGGAGCCATAGCTTTTTAGGTGCTCCTCAAACTCCTCATCTAGTTCAGTTTGAGTTAACCCAGTGACAAGAACTGAATTACGAACATTTACCTCTTCATTTTTCACTATATCCATTGTTCTATATTTTTGTTTCCTTTTTTTTCCGTTTTACTCCTGCTACTCAATGATACTCCACTTTCTCCTGGCTGGCTTGCCAAGTTCTGTAACCTACTTAAGCTCACACTATTAAGAGTAACCGCTGGAGTTTACAGATGCCTATACCACTATATGTTTAACTTTTGGACCAGCACATCAAAAATTAGGCTTGCTACTGAAGAAAGGGGTATCAGAAATTGCATTGAGTAGAAGAGCAAAAACGCACACAACTCACAGGTAAGTTTTATGTGTATTGTATTAAAGCATAACTAAACAAAAAAAATGATGATGATGATGATGATGATAATAATAATAATAATAATAATAATAATAATAATAATAAATTACAGTGTCCTTCAGTGCATGAAATGTCACAATATCAATCCAGAAATGAAATATATAGATTAACCGGGTGGATAACAAAATCACAGTTCTTATCTCCAATTAGGTTGGCTCGCCACAACTGCTGGAAGCTACCTCCACCTCTACAGTACAGCAGTGATCACAGCAGAAGAGTCGATGTGCTGCTCCCGGGTTTCACAGAAGAAGGAAAACCATAAAAAAGAAGAGACACAAAAAAACCCATCCAGAGATCAAAATCCTGTACACACATACAATGACACTACAATCACAGCTCACGCCAATCCAGCTTCCAACCGATTTCTTCTAGTGTCCATCGCAAAAACAATTTTTATGCTGTTGACTCTTACAATGACAGCAAGAGGAAGGTAAAATGCTGAAATTTCAAGTGCTCAGTGAGCAGAATCTGGCGTGAATGTCGGCAAGCAGCCGCCTCGTTCTTGGTCCAGCCGAAAAGAGAGAAAACTAACAGCGTAAAGTCACTGGTGGCTTCTGATTGGCTCAGCTTGCGCACGTGAATGCCACGTCACCCACGTCCTTGCGCATGTGAACGCCACATGTCACCCATGTCTTTGCGCATGTGAACTCCACATCACCCATGTCTTTATCACATGAAAGAAGAGCACATTCGTCACTTTTGAGATAAAATGAAGTCCATATGAATAAACCTGTGTGTTTATTTCTTTTTGGATTTATAGCTATATTTAATATATTTTTGTCATAAATCCTATTTACCCATGTGCCATGAACTGCATGAATTTATTTATTTATTTAGCAAATAATCTATGGTCAACTAAATTAATGACTAGGACACAGTGACCAGGGCTACACTCGGCTTGCACACACTCTGAACATGAGAACACAAAGTGGTTGAGCTCCATCACCATGTCCTCCCACCAGTACTTACTCCTCAGCAGTTGGTGTGTACAGTGGCTGCTTAGGTGGCCTGTGGCAGGAGATGCATGAGCCCAAGTAATGAGCCTGCCTCTGAAGTTATGTGGGACGTACAGGAGATGGGGGGGCAGTTTTCTGGAGGTGTCTTAGGTTGTGACTCCTTTATTTCCTTGTCCAAATCCTATGCAATGGCCTGAAAAAAACATTCAGGTGCTAGGATGGGGTGTTGGTTCTGAGTTGTGTGGAGAGGAGCTGTGAATTCTGGATAGTGCATCTGCCTTGGTGTTCTTGGTGGCAGGACAGAAGGATATCGTGAAATTAAAACATGAAGAACAATGCCCATCTAGCTTGATGTGGGTTGAGACATCTAGCCTTCTTGAGGTATTCAAGGCTCTTATGATCAGTTAAGATAACATAGGAGTGCATGGCTCCCTCCAGCCAATGTCTCCATTCTTCCAAGGCTAACTTAATTGCTAATAGTTCTCTGTTGCCAATGTTATAGTTCCTCTCTGTGGGTGTGAGGTTTTTGAAAAGAACACCATTGGGTGCAGCTTGGGCTTCTCCCTGAATCATTGGGAGAGCACGCCTCCTACTCCAGTCTTGGATGTGTCCATTTCTACTACAAATGGTTTAGCAGAATCAGGATGCTGAAGTATGGGGGCCATAGTAAAAGCGGCCTCGAGTTTCTTGAAGGCTCCCTCTGCTGCTGGATTCCCTGGGAGGTGCCAGGGTCCATTCTTTAGGAGAGAGGTTAGTGGCATGGCGGTGGTGCTAAAGCCCCTAATGAAGCAACGATAGAAATTGGCGGAGCCCAGAAAATGCAGTAGTTCCTTGACAGAACGGGAACGGGCCAGGATGTGATGGCTGATACTTTGGACTGGTCCATATTGACTCCCTCAGTGCTGATGTATGTGGAATTCACACTTTTCAGCCTTCACATACAGGTGGTTTTTGAGAAAACGGAAGAGTACTGCTCTGACGTGTCTAAGATGACTTTCCTTGTCTGGGTGTAGATCAGGATGTCATCGATGTAAGCAATGACATATCTCCCCAACATGTCTCGGAGCATGTCATTTATCAAAGACTGGAAGATGCTTTGTGCCAAAGCAAGGCTATACGGCATTACCTGATACTCAAAATGGCTGGCGGCCGTCTTCCACTCATCCCCTTCTCTGGTTCAGATTAGATTGTAGACACTGTGTAAGTCTAGTGTGGAGAAGATTTTCAGAGCATATAGTTGTTCAAGAGCTGAGAGAACCAGTGGAAGAGGATAGGGGTATTTCACAGTGATTTGGTTGAGGTCCCTATAATCAATGCATGGTCGAAGACCTCCTCCCTTCTCCACAAAGAAGAAGCCAGCCGATGCAGGCGAGATGGAAGGACGGCTGTACCCCTGGTTCAAAGCTTCTTGTACATACTCTTCCATGGCAGCTTGCTTGGTCTGGGACAGTGGCTAGATATGGTAGAGTGGTACCTGGGAGGAGATTGATGGCACAGTCATATGTGTGATGAGGAGGGAGGCCACAAGCCTTACCTTTACTTAAGACTTCCTTTAAGTCCATGTAGCATTCGGGAATGTTGTCCAGTGAAACAGGCTGGGGACTTTCCACAGATGTGGAAGAGAAGGTCAGTTGGGAAAAAAGTAGGCAATTTTGGAAACAAGTTGGTGACCATTGTAGAAAGTCCTTAGGCTGCCAGGAAATTAATGGGTCATGTAGTTGAAGCCGTGGATAGCCCAGAATAATGTTGTGGTGTGCCGTGGATGTAACCAGTAGTGAGAAGAGTTCAGAGTGGAGAGCTCCCACCTGAATATGAAGCAGAGACATGCAAGTGGTGAGGAGTCCATCTCCTATGGGACCTCTGTCGATGGTCTTGAGGCTGAATGGTCTCTGCAGTATGTTAGTGGACAGACTGAACTTCTGGATGATTGAACTGTTGATGAAATTCCCCTCTGCCCGTGAGTCAACAAATGCAGAGAGCACATGTGTCGACAAAGACAGCTTCAACAAGACTGGCATTTTAAATGACTGTTTTAGGAGGTAGCAGGAGACTCACCATGCTGAACGAGGTTTCGGTGGAACTGATGCGAGGTGGATGAACGAGGCATTTAGAAATTATATGATTGGGATCACCGCAGTAAAAACATAAGCCCTCACATTTTCTTCTTTCTCTTTTGGAGCATTTTAAATGAGCCTGAGGTATCGCTATCAGTGTGGGCATGTTGGTGGTAGGATTTAACGTGGCAGCAATTTGTAAAGATGGTCGACTGTTGATTAGATGGTCCAGATGGATGGCTAGATCAATGAGAGAATCCAGAGTTAAATGTTTATCTCAACACACTAGTTCACTCAACACTTCCAGGTGTAAACCCTGGTAAAAAACCACCTTCAAAGCTGGCTCATTCCAACCACTGCCTGCAGCGAGGGTTTGGAAGCCCAGCGTATATTCTGCAACTCTTCTCTTACCCTGCTTGATGGTCAGCAGACTTTCTCTGACTTCAATGCCCTCTTGCATGATTGAAGACTCATTTGAATAATTCTAGGAAATGGTTGTAAGGGGTTGTATGCTCACCTCCACACTCCCAAACAGCACTAGCCTGTTGCAGAGCTCTTCCAGTCAACAGTGAGAGAAACTTAGTTATTTTCTGTTCCTCAGGTATGCCAGTGAGTGATAAGAAATCCTTTACAACTGGCAACTTTGCCAGCGTATTTCTCGGGTCATGAGAGAAGCTTAGTGGAGCTCGTGGAGGACTCAGGGCTCATGACCTCACAGTAGCAAGCTGTGCTATCTTGGTGTTGAGATCACTGAGCATCTGCTGGTGTCCTCCTAAGAGACGCCCTTGAGCATTCAGAGCAGTCTACTTCACCTCCTCTGCTGCATCCATTGATTAAGTATCCTGTGAGGGTGCAGGTACTTACAGATGCAGGCACAGGGGAGAGCAGGAGAAGCAAACTGAAGATAAAGCCAAAACAGTAGATGAAAATCATGGTCAGAGAAACAGGCGGGGGGTCAGTTGATCAGCAAATAGAATATCGAAGGCAAGACTAAGAGATGAGGTCGGGGAAAAAGTAAACCAAGGTCGAGTAGCAAACTGGCAAGCAGAAAGTAAACAGCTCAGTAATGACAGGAGATGAACACTGAATGATACTTCACACTGACTAAATGAGAGTGGTGTTTAAGTAGAGGAGCTGATTACGGGGCGGCACGGTGGTGTAGTGGTTAGCGCTGTCGCCTCACAGCAAGAAGGTCCTGGGTTCGAGCCCCGGGGCCGGCAAGGGCCTTTCTGTGCGGAGTTTGCATGTTCTCCCCGTGTCCGCGTGGGTTTTCTCCGGGTGCTCCGGTTTCCCCCACAGTCCAAAGACATGCAGGTTAGGTTAACTGGTGACTCTAAATTGACCGTAGGTATGAATGTGAGTGTGAATGGTTGTCTGTGTCTATGTGTCAGCCCTGTGATGACCTGGCGACTTGTTCAGGGTGTACCCCGCCTTTCGCCCGTAGTCAGCTGGGATAGGCTCCAGCTTGCCTGCGACCCTGTAGAAGGATAAAGCGGCTAGAGATGATGAGATGAGATGAGATGAGCTGATTACGGAGGAAACAGGTATAAGCTGGAGACAGAGGGTGCTGTGGTTCTTGGGAAGTGTAGTTCATGGTGGCCATGTTTGGAGGCTGTTTCGAGCTTATGCTCTCAATACTGTTACTGACAGGTATCAGGGATGAACACTGTGACTGCCAGATTTTCAATGGAAGTGTCCCAGACTAGATCAAAGCCAAAGTCTAGACATGTTTGATATTGAATGTGCAAGCTCAATCTCAATGGCTCAAATTCAAAAAGAAAAATGAACTGAGTAAATTAGCCTCAGTAGCCTAAAGGAAAGAAGGACCACAACATTAGGCAGAAATGGCAGTGAGGCATGCAAATAAAGAGATGCTATTGTTCTAGTTTGGTTAGTTATTTTCATTGACCTAAGGTGAAGCATAATTGACAATGTAGATGGTCTAGTAAGATCATCTACTTGTCCATGGATTAAAGCAAAAAAAAATCGTCTGACTGAAAAAAAAGCTCCATGTCGTTGGCCCCTACCACGTCAGCGATGCGTCAAATTTTAAATGCTGTGTTGTCCATTATCCCCTAGGCCCCCACTTATAGTACATTTACATAATTTTAACAATGACTAAAGCTAAGGCAAGACTTTACCATTGTCATTACTGGCTATAAATGATGAAACATCAAGTTTTCAGCGCAAAGTGCAAATTTATTTCAACAATACTTTAGTAATGCACAACAGTGGTTAAAAGAAGTGCAAGTGCAGTTGAACTTGAACCATACTTTCAAAATAGTGGAACAGAGAAAAATAAGAAAATGTGTTGAAATAAAACCAGGAAACAAGAAAAGTAAAGTGAAAGTTCACTTTTTCTGCTTCTTCGCAGTGAAGCCAAAGGCATCTAGTTTGGCAACACCTGATGCCCAGTTTTGTTTCTTTTTCCTTGGCACAGCAGCAGGAGAGGAAGACGAGGGTAGGGTTCCAGCAGGTGTACTTCCTAAGGACGAGGATGGAAGGTTCCCTACAGCATTTCCAGATGATGAGGAAGAGGTAGAGAGTATTTCTGTGCGCATACCTGCTCCAGGTGCTGATGAGGAGGAGGGTTTTGCAGGTGTACCCTTTACACTGAAAGAGGGAGAGTTACCTGTAGGTCTGCCTTTTCTTGCAGGTTTGGCTTGTGTGGTGAAGGAAGAAGAGGTAGAGGGTATTTCTGTGTGCGTACCTACTCCAGGTGCTGATGAGGAGGAGGATTTTGCAAGTGTACCCTTTACACTGGAAGAGGGAGAGTTACCTGTAGGTCTGCCTTTTCTTGCAGGTTTGGCTTGTGTGGTGGAGGAAGAAGAGGTAGAGGGTATTTCTGTGTGCGTACCTACTCCAGATGCTGATGAGGAGGAGGGTTTTGCAGGTGTACCCTTTACTCTGGAAGAAGGGGAGTTACCTGTATGTCTGCCTTTTTTCTTGCAGGTTTGGCTTGTGTGGTGGAGGAAGAAGAGCACATTCCTGTAGGTTTGGATTTTGTAGAGGAGGAGGAAAAGGTGTTGCCTGCAGGAGTGGCTCTTCTGGTTGAGGTGGAAGAAGAGTGTGAGGACTTGGTTGCACATGTGACTCTTCTTGAGCTGTATGAGGAGGCTGTAGAGGAGGAGTGTTTGGCACCAGTGGATGTGCATGAAGAGGTGAAAGCTTTTTTCACCCTCCTCACTTTTACTGCTGCTAGGACCTTTACCGTTTCCCGGATTTTCCGTTCCTTCTCTTTGGCTTTTGTCCTTCCGTTTCTTCAGATAACTTTTGTATCTGCCATAAGAAGACAAACATGAACTCCTCAATGGAGCACTGATTTTCATTGTTGAGGCAGTCTCCCCTGCTGCCTTCAGGTGTGACTTTATCACTGCAAAGCCTTCATAGGTTTCAATACTCAGCTTGACCCTATCTTTTTCAATGATATCATTCATGATGTTGAAAGAGCCTTCAATAAGAGGGCCAGTGAACACTGACAATAGTGCCCTGATCAATTTCCCCAAGAGAGGAAATCTGATTTCCCCTTCTGCTGTCTTCATTGAAAATACCTCCCTCCACCAGTCAACATCAATCCGAGATTCATTATCATCAGAACCTTTGGCCTTTACTCCCAGATCTAGGTTAATCTGGTATTCCCTCACCTCTTCATTCAGCTGGCCCAGTTCATCAGAAGTAATGGTATTTGGCAGAAACTTGGCCAAAGTGCTAAATAAAACTCTAATATGTTGATCCTGCATTAAAGATGGTGACAGTGCAGACAAGGAGGATATGATTTCATTAGCCAAGGGCAGGTTTTTCAGGAGGAATGTAGCTGCCTTGACGTAGCCTTCTCTGAGTGAGCTGTAGACCTCTTCCACCCAGGACTTCTTCTCCACCCTGGCTTTGTTCAGAGCGAAATAGCTGAATTTCCCCACTGCTAACAATTTGTCTGGGTAATGCAGATCTCTGTTCTGGAAATCAAGCTTCAATAATCCCTTCACATATAAGGGAATGGCATCAGGCTTCATAAACTTTGAGAGAAGGTCTCTCACTAGCAGCACCATCTCAACATGGAGAATATGGAGCATAGGCTTCTCATGCTGCAGTCTCTTGAGGAAGACCTGGAAGAGTGGGAGTATACCTGCAAAAATAAATGAATAAAAATCAACAAATATTTACAAAGCCTGAAAAATAAATTATTTTTGATGCACATACTCTGTGACTTACTCCTGAAAGTATTTTACAACCTTTTTTTATCCACAAAGAATGAGATTCCTGATAATGAACTACATATTTGCAACATAAGTTCAATAACACTTTTAAGTAAAATACTCAGCACCAATTCACCCACATACTTTTGATTAAATCCTGTTTAACTTTAATTGTAGACAGCAAAGACAATACAATAGTTATTTTACTGTGCTTTTTATGAAAAAACAAAAAACTAAAAACATAATATAACATACCTCTGTATAAGTCAATCATGGCCGTGAGCTTGTTGAACTCTGTGAAAAGTACAGAGATTCTTGTCTTTCCATTGCTGTTTGTATCCGTTTGGCCCTTTGTGGATTTTGCAAGTTGCTGCTGTAGAACACTCACTCTTGCTTTTTCGGCAGATGTCACCCCATACTTTTGTAGAACCTGGTTCAGCAGCCATCTGAAATAAACATGTAAAGAGATTAAAAGAACACATAATTATTGCATCTTTATTCATTTTTAGTCATTGTATCTTTATTCACACTTCACAGATTTTTTTTCCATCATTTAATTTCACACGTTTGATAGAAAAAATATGAAAGGGAGAGAGTAGGCTACTGTTGTCATCTCACTTGTATTTGTGTTGGTCATGGGGTGACAGGAAGCTGAAGTGGTGCACTATGAGAGGATCAAGAAGCTCCCATATTGTTACACACCTCCAGCATTTGAAGGAACCTGCTGCTGATGGGGCGGATCAGGCTCTTCTTCACCATATGGAGAAAAGATTGAAATTCTGCAAAAATTTCCTTTTGCTTGGGGAATTTCTCAATGTCATAATACACATCTGCACAGAAATCTTCCACAGTGTCCTTGAAAGGGCTTAAAAGAGCCTTGGCAGCATTCGAAACCATGTGTACTGTATCTCCACTTATGTCCCATAGGCATGGGTTTTCTTTGCGAATCTGGGTCTCCACCCCAGATCGCTTCCCTCTCATGACATTGCAATTGTCCAGCAGAACAGAGACAACCTGATTCCAGTTCAGGTTGTAGCGCTGGAGGATGTCTGCCATTGTGTGTGTTATTGTTTGGGCATCTGCAATGTTAACCTTTCGAGAGCCAATATGCTGGGTGACAACTTTGCCCATATCATCATCAAAAAAACCGCACAAGCACATTTAAAATCCTATCCATGTTAACATCAGTTGCTTCATCAGCATTCAAGGAAAACATTTTATTTTGAAGTTTCTCCAACAATTATTTTTTGCAATGGGCTGCAAAACCATGTGTACACACACATGATCCATGTGCATTTGATAATGACAGCCTGGAGAGGGCGCACTGGTCTTCTGAAATTGCTTTGATTAGGTTGACAAGGGGTTGAGATATGGTCAGTGATAGGTCATGCTCAGCTATAAATGAGCATATGCGCACTTTCTGCAAGCAAACACGGTCAGCCATTGAAGCACAAACCTCCGTGGTGGTGGTTGTTGCACTCGGCAATGATGATGTTTGCTGGAGCAATCTAACATTAGCTTTATGGTTAGCTTCTGAGTGGCGGCGTGCTAGCACTTTTTTGCCATTGCTTCCATAGACTATTTTTTATGGCAAACTACACAAAAGCATACACCTGCCATTTTCATCTTTTTGCACCATGAACTAAATGGCTTGCCATTATCGCCCATTTCATTTAGCCAAGCCCATCTCCACTTATTCTTTACCGTTTTGTCGATGTCTGACACATCTGTGTCATTTAAAAGAAGCACGTCCATGCTGGCAAAACCGAAAGTAATTTGACGCACTCTAGTGATGGAAATCGAAGGACCTATGTCTGGTGAAATATGGCCTTATACGCAGTACTCGAGTTGAGGGGGGATGTGGGGGGACGGCATCCCCCTTCTGAAATAAAAATCTCAAATCATCCCCCTTATAAAACGGCCATCCCCTCATCACATTCCTTGTGCCATTTTACCAATTAATGTGGAAATTAGCCTACTATTATTTTAACAAATATTACTACCATTTCAACATTAGAGGCTTTGCGCAGTGATAGCCTACATGTAGCCAGATAAAAATGACGCATATTTATTTATTCGGTTGCACCTGTCATTCACACCTACAGTATACGGAGGTTTCAGTCACTGAACACAGCTACTTTTGCAAACTCTGGACAGAGTGGAGATTTCTGAAAACTCCATCTTCAGACACTCGTATAAATAGGGAAAACGAAGCAACAGTGGGCAAGAGGGCACGCGTGAATATAATGAGTCTGTAGCAGTCCATGTAGGTGGGTGGAGCACAGAAGGACGGCAGGACAGAACTGATCTCACAAAACTCTCTTTTATTTGCACTTTGCAGTTGCAAACACACACTCAGACACGCACACACATCAGCCGTCTGGTTGTCTAGAGAGCTCCCTCTGCTCTCACTCTCTCTCCTTAAATAGGGCGCAGTCACTGGGAAGACACACAAACACATTAATTAACAACAGGTGTAGTGATTCTGCCACTTAACTTCCCCGACTCCGCCCTCCTGTCACAGACCGATGCTAGACCACGCCCCCGCTGCCACATACCCCCACCGCCCAACTCAGGCCGGGCAGCCATCTGGCCCGCAGCTGACTCCCCCCCCACCCCCTTGACGGGAGAGGAAGTCCGCCACGACCATCTGCGCCCCCGGCCTGTGGATCACCTTGAAGTTAAAGGGTTGGAGTGCCAGATACCAACGGGTGATCCGCGCATTGGCATCCTTCATGCGGTGGAGCCACTGGAGGGGCGCGTGGTCCGAACAGAGGGTGAAAGGGCGTCCCAGCAGGTAGTACCGGAGGGCGAGGACCACCCACTTGATCGCCAGGCACTCCTTCTCGATGGTACTGTAGCGCCCCTCACGCACCAACAGCTTACGACTAATGTACAAGATGGGGCGATCCTCCCCCTCCACCTGCTGGGACAAAACGGCCCCCAGCCCTCTGTCCGACGCATCCGTCTGCAACATAAAGGGGAGAGAAAAGTCAGGGGAGTGTAAAAGTGGCCCCCCACACAGTGCAGCCTTAACCTTAGAAAAAGCCCGCTGGCATTGCTCCGTCCACTGGACCGGATCTGGTGCCCCCTTTTTAGTCAGATCAGTCAGCGGGCTGGTGACGTCCGAATAATTAGGTATAAACCTACGATAATAGCCAGCCAGCCCCAGGAACTGTCTCACCCCCTTTTTGGTCTTGGGCCTCGGGCAGGCCGCAATCGCTGCAGTCTTGTTAATTTGGGGACGCACCTGCCCGTCGCCCAAGTGGAAGCCCAGATACCGTACTTCCACCCGCCCAATCACACACTTCTTCGGGTTGGCCGTGAGACCCGCCCACCTCAGCGACCTAAGGACGGCCCTCAGGTGTTGTAGGTGCCGCGGCCAGTCATTACTATAAATAATGATATCGTCTAAGTACGCAGCCGCATAGGTGGCGTGGGGGCAGAGGACCCTGTCCATCAGCCGCTGAAACGTAGCGGGCGCCCCAAACAGCCCAAAAGGAAGTGTGACGAATTGGTGTAAGCCGAATGGTGTGGAAAAGGCTGTTTTTTCACGGGATAATGGAGTCAAGGGGATCTGCCAATAACCCTTTGTTAAATTACACTAAACACTGACAAAACTGTTACAATATTCTTTCATAATAGATCTAAACAAAATATTATTCCAAATATATATGTTGATGGAACAAGGTTAAAGAACGTTGAAGAATTCAAATACTTGGGAGTGATTTTAGACTCTACTCTTTCTTTTAAAAAACATATTAAAAAGCTTGGTAATACTATAAGGTATAGCATAGCTAATTTTAGACACATCCGTACCTCTCTAAATGTTGATGCTGCTATGATGTATGTCAATGCAATGATTATGTCTCATTTACATTACTGTATATCAAGCTGGTCTCAGGCCAACAAGACTGCCTTAAGATCCATTGCTTCACTGTACAAGCAGGCTCTGAAGGTCTTAGACAAAAGACCATTTCAGTACCATCACTGTGCCATACTTGGCAAGTATAACATGCTTAGCCTTGAAAACCTTATACAGTACTCTGATCTGCGTTTAATACATAAAATCATTAATAATACGGCACCTCCACCTTTGAGAAAATTTGTTCAACTCTGCTCTGAACAGATGAGCAGACCCACAAGATCCACCAGTAGGGGAGATTGTAGCCTTCCAAATCGGCACTCTGCCTTTGCTCAATCTGCCTTCTCTTTTAGAGCTACCAGAGCTTGGAATAGTCTCCCCAATGACTTAAAAAGTATTGTTGATTTCAAGGCCTTCTCAAGGAGCGTGAAAAAATGGATGTTGAGCAACCAGTCTTGTCAACATTAATCATATTATGTAATGCTGCAATTATATATCTTATGTCTTAATTCTTAACTGATTGTTTGTATGTTTGTGTGTGTGTGTGTGTGTGTGTGTGTGTGTGTGTGTGAGTGTATGTGTGTGTGTGTCTGCGCACATGCATTTGTGCACCTATGGCTGCTCTTATTCTCATGCTCTTATTTTGTTTGTATTTGTTTTACCTGCCTAGGGACTGCAGATGGGAATTAGCTTTTTAGCTATAATCTGGCGCAAGCCATCTGCTTACTTCTGTAACCAATGACTCTTGTGCATGGTCCCTGTTTCAACTAAACTAAATAAACTAAACTAAACTAAAAAATCCAGTGTTGAGTAAAAACGAGCCATGCCTAGCCGATCGAGCAACTCATCAATACGAGGCATTGGGTACGCATCGAATTTAGACACCGCGTTGACTTTTCTATAGTCCACACAGAACCGGACCGACCCGTCGGCCTTGGGTACCAAGACCACCGGGCTGCTCTAGTCATTGTGGGACTCCTCGACAATGCCCATTTCGAGCATGGCCTTGAGTTCTTCCCGAACCACCTTTTTCTTGTGTTCGGGTAACCTGTAAGGGCGGCTACGCACTACCACCCCCGGGGGCGTCTCAATGTGGTGCTCTATGAGGTTAGTGCGGCCGGGCAGGGGTGAGAACACGTCCGAAAACTCGGTCTGCAACTGGGCAACCTCCGCGAGTTGGGTCGGGAAGAGGTGGGCTCCACAGGGGACCGGAGAGAGACGTGATGCTAATGTTCCTTTTTGAACCTCCAGCCCCAGCTCTGCCTTCTCTGGAACCACCGACACCAATGCCACAGGGACCTCCTCGTTCCAGAGTTTGAGTAGGTTGAGGTGGTAAATCTGTAGCGCCCCACCTCTGTCTATTCGCTTCACCTCACAGTCGACGTCCCCGACTCGCCGTGTGACCTCAAAGGGTCCTTGCCACTTGATGACTAATTTAGAGCTCGATGTGGGCAACAGTACGAGTACTTTCTCTCCCGGTGCAAACTCTCTAAGGCGCGTACCCTTGTCGTACAGGCGGGTTTGCCGTTCTTGGGCCTGCCGCAAATTCTCCTGGGTTAGGTGTGTGAGTGTGTGGAGTTTTGCATGCAGGTCAATAACGTATTGAATTTCATTTTTGCTTGGTGAAGGTCCCTCCTCCCAATTTTCTCACAGCATGTCTAAAATGACGCGCGGCTTACGCCCATATAATAATTCGAACGGGGAGAACCCCGTGGAGGCTTGGGGGACCTCTCGCACTGCAAAGAACAAGGGTTCGAGCCATTTATCCCAGTTACACGCGTCCTCGCTTACAAATTTTTTAATTATGTTTTTAAGGGTGCGATTAAACCGTTCCACTAAACCGTCCGTTTGTGGATGATACACGCTGGTGCGGATCAGCTTAATACCTAATAACCCATACAGTTCGTTCAGTGTTCGTGACATAAACGAGGTGCTTTGATCAGTCAGAATCTCTTTCGGGATTCCAACTCGGGAGATGACGCGGAAGAGTGCCTCCGCAATACTGCGTGCTGAGATATTGCGAAGAGGCACTGCTTCCGGGTATCGCGTTGCATAGTCCACCAGAACTAATATAAAGCGGTACCCTCGTGTTGACCGATCTAATGGCCCGACGAGATCCATCCCAATTCTTTCAAGCAGGGTCTCGATTAACGGTAGAGGGCACAGAGGCGCTTTTGGAATGGCCACTGGATTTACTAACTGGCATTCGCGGCATGCCGTACACCACTTACGGACATCGCCGCGAATCCCCGGCCAATAGAATCGGGCCATTATTCGGGCTAGTGTTTTATCCTGCCCTAAATGTCCAGCCATGGGATTAAAGTGAGCCGCCTGGAATACCAATTCCCGGCGGCTCTTCGGAATTAAAAGCTGCATGACTCGCTCTTTAGTTTGAGTGTCCTGCTTCACTCGGTATAATCTATCCTTCATAATCGCAAAGTAGGGGAAGAACAGGGTGGCGTTCGGCTGGAGCGTTTGACCATCGATTACTCTCACTTGGTCAAATGCATGCCGCAGAGTCTCGTCTCGCGATTGTTCTAATGGGAAATCTGCGAGGGATTCCCCAATAGAGAGAGGAGGAGCCAGCGGCTCCTCACTCTGGCGCAGAGATGACGTAGACGGCTCTGTGACAGCTGCTCCCGCCAAAGCGACACCGGGACCTCCGCCTGTCAAATGGCAGGACCCACTCTGTACTAAGTGTGTCATTAAACCCCGAAATCCCGGCCAATCAGTCCCCAAAATTAAAGAGTGGGTAAGGCGAGGATTAACCGCCGCCTTCACTATAAATTTTTCCCCTCTGAAAATAATGTGGACTGACACTAAAGGGTAGTTGTGAACATCCCCATGCACACACAACACCTTCAACAATTGTGCTCCCCCCAATGCCTCGTCTTGCACCAGGTTTTGGTGGATTGAGGTCTGATTACAGCCAGAATCCACCAACGCCTGATATGTATCCCCTTGGATACTCACCGGTATGCGATACGCTCCGGCCCAATCGAGGGCGGCTCCTGGCGCGTTGGGGATCCGAACCACTGCGCCCACCTCCATTATCGAGCACTGCTGTTGGAAGTGGCCTGGTTCCCCGCAGCGCCAGCAAACTGGCCCAGGCTTCCTCTCTGCACTAGTGCTCTGGGGCTCACTCACCTGAGGGGGGGGAGAGACAGACACAGAAGGGAGACACGGAAGGGCACCGCGGGTGCGGCGGGCCGGCTGAGGTGGCGCTGGCCCCCGTCTCCACGGTGGGGGAAAAGGGCGAGGAGAAGACACAGGAGGAGGGGAGAGAGAGAGAGAGAGAGGAGAGAAGAGAAGAGGTCGTCTGCTGTCCTGCCGTCGGGACAGCCGCCAGATGATCCTCCGCCAGCTCAATTGCCTGATCCAGCGACGCCGGGCGGTGGCACTGGACCCACTCTGCAGTTCCCGCTGGTAGACGCGCGACAAACTGTTCCAGTACCACCTGGTCGATGAGTCCCTCGGCATCGCAGCTGTCGGCCCTCAACCACTGCCAGCAGGCGTCCCGGAGTTTCTGGCCAAACGTGAATGGCTGGCCGACTTCCTCCAAGCGCAGAGCGCGGAAACGCTGATGTTGTTGCTCCGGGGTGCGTCCCACCCGCTGGAGGACGGCCCAGCGAAGGTCCGCATAGGCCAGCCGGCAGTCGGCGAGGAGCTGTAGCGTGGCCAGCTGCGCCTCTCCCGTTTGCAGGGGGAGGAGGCGCGCCGCGCGCTGTTCCACCGGCCACCCCGAAGTCTCTGCTACCTGCTCAAAGAGCATGAAGAATGCCTCGGGGTCCTCCTGCGGGCCCATCTTCGTGAGGGTGAGGGGGGAAGGGCCCGCGGCGGTGGAGATGGTGGACCCCGCCGACGCGAGGAGGTGCCGGAACGCCCGATGATCTTCCTGTTGTGCCAGCACCAGGGCCTCGAACCGTTGTTCTTGCTCCTTTCGGAGGGCAAGCAGCGCCTGGTGCTGGCTCTGTTGGGCCGTGGTGAGGGCGTGGATCAGGTCGGCGAAGGTGGAGGACTCCATGGGGCTGTTGTCTTCTGTGCTCGGATTCTGGGTTTCAGCACCACTGTAGCAGTCCATGTAGGTGGGTGGAGCACAGAAGGACAGCAGGACAGAACTGATCTCACAAAACTCTCTTTTATTTGCACTTTGCAGTTGCAAACACACACTCAGACACACGCACACACATCAGCCGTCTGGTTGTCAAGAGAGCTCCCTCTGCTCTCACTCTCTCTCCTTAAATAGGGTGCGGTCACTGGGAAGACACACAAACACATTAACAACAGGTGTAGTGATTCTGCCACTTAACTTCCCCCACTCCGCCCTCCTGTCACAGACCGATGCTAGACCACGCCCCCGCTGCCACAGAGTCATAGGTGTGAATCTTTCACTGAATGCCAATTGTCCCGGTTCTTCATGAAATCGCACGTGCATGCACAAATTCATTAGGTTAGTTTTCAAATAACTGTTCTTGTGCACTTGCGACACCGGAGCCACTTTCCTGAATTTTGAGCTTCGGAGTATTGGCTTCTTTATCTATTTAATCAATGAATTTATTTGTCACATACATTAAATCACTAATGTAAAACATTATTAGCCTATTTAAGCAATAGCTGTTTTCTCCACTGTTTTCCGACCTTTTATGCTTGGTGAATGAGACACTTCATTACACTCCACTGACTGACTTCCAATTCCGGACTTTTTTGAAAATGTAAAATATAGGCCTTCGAGATGGTTTTTTTTTGGGACTTAATTCGTGTTGGTCCTTCACTATTAATTTTTGAGACTGATGAGGCACTAAATACTGTGCAATTATTTTCTCCTTACTATGAAGTTTGGCATTTTAAACAAGTGTCGGGAAATCTTGCAGCCCAACTCTGCAGCCTCCAATGTTTAAGCAAACTGCTGAAACCATAATGTTTAAAGATTAAATCGTAGGCTAATCAAACCAAAGAAAAATATAGCCTTTCCAGAACATTGTCTGCCAAAGCCTGTTTAACCTACAAAAGGCTTAATAGCATAGGTCTTGCTGCGGCTTCAATAGGGCTGTTTAGATTTTTCACTTGATCACCTTTCAATAGGCAAATATCATCATCATCATTATTATTATTATTATTATTACTACTACTACTATTACAATAGGCCTAGTATTAGTAGTAGGCAAGTAGTTGCCTAGTAGTAGGACAGCTAAATTGTTTCATCAGTGGCCTACACCTAGCCTCCCCAGGACTAGACAGTAGTGTAGGCTGTATTTATTTATTTATTTATTTATTTAGGCCTATCTAGCGCAACAACTTATTCCTTTACATATACTCAAACATAGCACAAGAAAGGGTTCAACAACAGGCAATCACAGCAGCTTGGTGAAGTTCTAAATCACATCGGTGTCAGACATGGGCCTACCCCCCCCCTTTTTTTTTTCCTAGGATCTGCATCACACTCATTATTGACCTTTAGCACTCCCAGTTGACAGAAATCCATCATAGTGACGGAAAACTTTAATCCATACTTGTCACACCCACTTGCACAAATTGACAAAATGAATGAGAATGAAGTGAAAATGGCAAATAACATGAGAAAATAATCCTGTTTCAACAACTGTCTGAAATAGAAAGGAACTATTGTATTTTTGTGTTGGTCTAATAATAATAAAAATAGAAAGGAAGAAGAAATATATGAAAGGGAAAGACACACTGTATAAGAGAAAAACTGAAATAATGTCTGCAAAATAATTATAGTGGTAAAAGAGCCATTCAGGGTGGCACAGTGGTGTAGTGGTTAGTACTGTCGCCTCACAGCAAGATGGTTCTGGGTTCAAGCCCAATGGCCAAGAGGGGCCTTTCTGTGTGGAGTTTGCATGTTCTCCCTGTGTCTGCATGGGTTTCCTCCGGGTGCTCTGGTTTTCCCCATAGTCCAAAGACATGCAGGTTAGGCTAATTGGTGGCTCTAAGTTGACCATAGGTGTGAATGTGAGTGTGAATGGTTGTTTGTCTCTGTGTCAGCCCTGCGATGACCTTGCAACTTGTCCAGGGTGTATCCTGCCTCTTGCCTATAGTCAGCTGGGATAGGCTCCAACTTGCTTGCAACCCTGCACAGGATAAGTGGCTATAGATAATGGATGGATGGAAGAGCCATTAAAAAAAAATTAGACTGAACTGGAAAAGGGAAAAAAACAATAACAACGAAGGGGCGCGCTATAAATATATGTAAGGAATGTGGGTAAAGTTAAGAAAACAAGAGGTGGTAATGAAAGGATGGGGCCTGGCCAGGGTACAGCTTGAAGAAATTACATGGAGCTGCTGACATGTGGGCTCACCACCCGCAAGGACAGGCACCAGGATCGGGTGCATTGTGAGCTGGGTGGCAGGCAAAGGCAGGAGCCTGGGCATGTTGATCCTCAATGGACTGGAGACCAGAGGTTTAAGCTGAGATACATGAAAGATAGGGTGAACACGTCGCATGGTGGGTGGTAATGTCAGTCTAACAGAACATGGGTTGATTACGTTCTTGATGAGGAAGGGTCCAAGGAACCTGGGTGCTAGCTTGCGAGAGATGGTCCTAAGTGGCAGGTGGCGCATGGAGAGCATAACTTGTTGACCTACTCGGTAGGTGGGTGCCTTGGAGCAACATTTGTCAGCCTGCTTCTTGGATGCAAGTGCGGAGCGAATGAGTCTTCTCCGGGCCAATGCCCATGTCCTCCTGCAGCAGCGTATAAAAAGCTGGGCTGAGGGTACGGCGACCTCCTCCTCTTGGCTAGGGAACAGTGGTGGTTGGTAACCTAGTGAGCACTGGAACAGAGAGAGACCTGTGGCAGAGGAAGGGAGAGTGTTATGTGTATATTCGATCCAGGGTAGGTACCTGCTCCAAGAACTGGCATCCCTGGATGCCATGCATCTGAGTGCAACCTCCAAAGCCTGGTTCGCCCATTCTGCCTGGCCATTGGTCTGTGGGTGGAAGCCTGAGGAGAGACTATAGGTGGCCCCGATGAGTTTGCAGAAGGCTCTCCAGAACTGTGCAGTGAACTGAAGACCCCAGTCAGAAACAATGTTGGTAGGCAGACCATGTAGGCGGAAAACATGGTGGACGAGTAGTTCTGCAGTCTCTTTGGCTGAGGGGAGCTTGGGCAGAGGAATGAAATAGACGGTCTTAGAAAAACGGTCAATAACAGTGAGGATACATGTGTTGCCACCTGAGTTGGGGAGTCCTGTGATGAAGTCCAGGGCTATGTGAGACCAAGGTCGATGCGTAGTTGGAAGGGGTCTTAGCAAGCCGGCAGGGCGTCGATTGGCTGTCTTGTTCCGGGAGCATGTGTTGCAGGCTGCCACGAACTCCTGGATGTCCTCCTTGATGGATGGCCACCAAAAGCGCTGCTGGATGAGTGCCTGGGTTCAGGCGGCTCCCGGATGACAGGCCAGCTTGGAGCCATGACCCCACTGCAGCACCTGGGTTTGCACAGGACAGGGAACAAACAGATGGTTAGGAGGAGTTTTGTTGGGGTTACCTTCCCCGGGGTCCTGCTCCAGGGCCTTCTGCATGAGCGTCTCAACCTCTAGAATGGCAGCTCCCACTAGGCAGCATGGAGGAAGGATGGTCTCGGGCAGCTTGGACTCCTCTTGGTGGGAAGAGAACATCCTGGACAGGGCGTCGGGTTTGCCGTTCTTGGAGCCTGGGCGGTAGGAGAGTGTGAAGTTGAACCGGGAGAAGAGAGACCAACGGGCTTGATGGGAATTGAGACGTTTGGCGGACTTGAGGTACTCCAGGTTTTTATGGTTGGTCCAGACTAGGAAAAGGAGATCAGACCCCTCAAGCCAGTGCCTCCACTCCTCCAAAGCTAGTTTCACGGCCAGTAGTTCTCGGTCGCCGATGTCATAGTTCCATTCGGCTGGGGATAGCCGGCGGGAGAAGAAGGAACATGGGTGGACCTTGCTGTCGTTGGCCCTCTGGGATAGGATGGCTCTGACCCCTGACTCAGAGGCGTCGACCTCAATGATAAACTGCTTGGTAGAGTCGGGTATGGTGAGAATGGGTGCTGTGGTAAACCTGCACTTGAGACTGGAAAAGGCTTTATCTGCTTCCTCCCCCCCACTTGAACTTGGTCTTGGCCAAGGTCAGGGCTGAGAGAGGTCCGGCCACCGTGCTGAAGTCACGGATGAAGCGCCTGTAGAAGTTGGCGAACCCCAGGAAGCACTGGAGCTCTCGTCTTGAAGATGGGGTGGGCCAGTCAGCGATTGCCTCCAGCTTGAGGGGGTCCATCTGGATCTTAGCTGGAGAGATGATAAATGAACCCCAGGAATGAGACAGAGCCTTGGTGGAACTCGGTCTTCTCTGCCTTAACAAACAGCTTATTCTCCAGCAGGAGTTGAAGAACCTGCCGGACGTGACCCCGATGTTCCTCCAGGGAGCGAGAGAAAATCAAGATGTCACCCAGGTAAACGAGGACAAAGGTGCTAAAGTCTCTCAAGACATCATTAACTAACGCCTGGAATACTGCAGGCATGTTAGTCAGGCCGAAAGGGACTATGAGGTACTTATAGTGGCCTGTGGTGGTGTTGAAGGCCGTCTTCCACTCATCCCCTTCCCTGATCCTAACTAGGTGATAGGTGTTGCGTAAGTCCAGTTTAGTGAACACCTTAGCTCCCTGGAGTAGTTCGAAGGCTGTGGTCATGAGCAGTAGTGGGTAGCGGTTCTTGACTGTGATGGCGTTGAGACCTCGATAATCAATGCAGCGGCGGAGTGACTTGTCCTTCTTCTCCACGAAGAAGAATCCCGCCCCTGCTGGGGAGGAGGAAGGGCGGATGATCCCAGCTGCCAGAGACTCCATGATACATTTCTCCATGGCTTGTCTCTTGGCGGGGGAAAGAGAGTAGAGACGTTCCTTGGGTGGCACTGTCCCAGGCAGGAGATCAATACCGCAGTCATAGGGCCTATGAGGGGGAAAGGACACTGCTTGGGTCTTACTGAAGACAGGCTTGAGGTCCAGATATTCCAGAGGCACATGAGAGAGGTCGGGAAACTCGCTGGCTGAGAGCTGTGGTGGTTTGGCGGGAGGCAGAGTGGAGTTCAGGCGGAAGGCCAGGCAGGAAGGACTCTAGCCTAAGATGGTGTGGTCAGTTCAGTTTAAGTGGGGGTTGTGCTACATCAACCAGGGTAATCCAAGAATAATGGGAATGTGAGGATTGTTCATGATGTGAAGTTGTATTGTTTCAGAGTGATTGTCTGAAATCCTTAGGGTGAGCGGGGTGGTGAGGTGAGTGATGGTAGTCAAGCCAGTGCCATTGAGTGTCAGGACAGTGAGAGAGACCTCGAGGGCGAGTAACGGGATTCCAAGATCCTTGGCGGTGGCGGGACAGATCAGGTTCCTGTCCGCCCCCGAGTCGACGAGCACCTGAAGGTGGTGATGCTGGTTGTTGAGAGTGATGATAACGTGGAGCAACGGTCAGTCAGCAGGGGACTGGTTCCGAGCATTGCCCACCAGGGCCCCTCAATTCACTGGTGGGCTTGTCCTTTTAGCTGGCAGGCTGGGCAGATGTGTCCCTGCTGACCGCAGTAGAAGCAAGCCCCCGTGCTCCATTGGTGCAGTCGTTTCTCCGCTGACACCCGTACCCGATCTACCTGCATGGGTTCGATGGACAAGGCGGGAGGTGGAGAGGGGTTGAAGTTGAGGCGGCTCCTCTCTTCCGTTGTTGAACCCGCGCGTCAATACAATTGGCAAGGTCCAACAGCAGTTCCCGAGAGACAAGTTCATCCTTGATGGCGTCGGATAAGCCATGTAGGAATGCGTCGACCAGGGCACTCTTGTTCCAACCGCATGATGCTGCCAACATCCAGAACTCGATGGCATAATCCAAGGTAGATCAGGACCCCTGCCACAGCTCCATGAGCTCTCTTGCCGCCTCCCGGCCAGACAGAAAGCGGTCGAATGTTCGCTTCATTTCCTCAGGGAATTCCTTGAAGCTGGAACAACAGGACGTGTCGGCATCCCAGACCACTGTTCCCCTTTCCCTGGCCTTGCCAGTGAGGAGCGTGATGGTATAAGCTACCTGGGAGTGTTCTGTGGGGAAAGCCAGAGGTTGAAGCTCCAAAATCAGTGAACACTGTGACAGAAAAGATCTGCAGGTACCTGGTTCCCCACTGTAGGGTTGAGGTGAAGGAAGCCTTGGTTCATGGTGAGTGGCGGTGGCCGGAGGTGAAGAAGGAGGCAGCTGGGCAGGGGTAGGCACAGCTTGGGAGTGCTGGAGTTGTGTGGCTAGAAGGTTGAGTGAGTTGGACAGGGTGGCCAGGCTCTGGGTGATCTGTTTGAGATCCTGCTGGTGGGTCCCGAGGAGGACTCCTTGCTGCTGCATAGCCGTTCTCAGATGCTTAAGTTCTGCTGGATCCATGTTGGCCAGAATGTACTGTTATGGGTGGTGAGATGTGGTGAGTAGGATCCAAAAGCAGAACACAGACCAGTAACTCCAATAATAAAAAAATATTTAATAGGAAAAAAATAAACCAAAAATAATCCAAAAAACTAGGGACAAAAAAAATGAGGCAGGCAAGGACAAAAAACGCTAGCATAAAAAATAGTCCAGACAAAAATCTTGACACAGAAACATTGTGCAACAAACATGAAAAAAGACAAAAGCATAGTGCAAAAAACTGTGACAAGAAACAAGCAAAAACAGAGAGCAAAAATCCAAGAAGCGATAATGGTGCAGAGATGATGGGAAAAACCAACGAGACCTTCTGGCAAAGTTCTGTTCTGAGAACAGCCTATTTATGCACAGCAGAGCAACCAGGAAGTGAGTGCTGGCAAGATGAAAGTCCCATCCCGGATCCGGATTGTCGCTGAACTGGGAGATGATAAATCTCCGTAGTGGAAGTCTGGGGCAGAGCATGACAGCTTCGGCAGTTGCTAAAGCAAAAACCTGGGTGTGGGAGGAGTTCAGAGAGGCCATGGAGAAGGGCTTTCAGTTGGCCTCAAGGAAGTTTTGGCAAACTGTTCGGTGACTTAGGAAAGGGAAGCAGGGCTTGCCTCAGGCTGTGCGCAGCCAGGGAGGAGAACTGCTGACCCAAACTGGGGATATTGTCGGGCGGTGGAAGGAGCACTTTGAGGAACTCCTGAACCTGTCCAACACATCCTCCATGGAGGAGGTGGAGTCTGAAGACTCGGGGGGGGAGCTCCACCCATATCTCTGGCAGAGGTCACTGAGGCAGTCAAGGCACCAGGGGTGAATGAGATTCACCCTGAGATGCTGAAGGCTCTGGACATTTTTGGGCTGTCTTGGCTGACACACCTCTTCAATGTTGCATGGAAGTTGGGTACAATGCATGTGGAGTGGCAGACCAGGGTGGTATTTCCTCTTTTCAGAAAGGGGGACCAGAGAGTGTGCTCCAATTATCGGGGTATCACACTGCTCAACCTCCCCAGGAAAGTTTATTCCAGGGTGCTGGAAAGGAGGCTCTGACTGATTGTCGAACCTCAGATTCAGGAGGAGCAATGCAGATTCGGTCCTGGTCATGGAATGGTGGACCAGCTTTTTACCCTGGCAGGGTTGTTGGGGGGGGGGGGTTCATGGGAGTATGACCAGCTAGTCTACATGTGTTTTGTAGATTTGGAAATGGCTTATGACCATGTCACCCCGGGGCTCTTGTGGGGGGGCACTCCAGGAGTATGGGGTATCAGGGCCATTGTTATGAGCCATCTGGTCCTTATACAACCAAAGTGTGAGCTGTGTCAGAATTCTCATCACAAAGTCAAACACATTCCTAGTCAGTGTTGGACTCTGCCAAGGCTGTCTCTTGTCATCGATCCTGTTTGTGATATTCATGGATGGGTTCTCAAGGCACAGCCAGGGTGAGGAGGGAGTCTGGTTTGGGAACCTCAAAATTGCACCTCTGCTCTTTGCAAATGATGTGGTTCTGTTGGCTTCTTCAGAGCGTGATCTTCAGCAAGCATTGGGATGGTTTGCAGCCGAGAGTGAAGTGGCTGGGATGAGAATCAGCACCTCCAAGTCCAAGGCCATGGTTCTCTGCCAGAAAATGGTGGCATGTTCCCTCCAGGTTGGGAGTGAGTTGCTGCCCCAAGTGAAGAACTTCAAATATCTCGGGGTCTTGTTCACAAGTAATGGTAAAATGGAGCATGAAATGGACAGGCAGATTGGGGCGGCATCACCAGTAATGTGGGCATTGTATCAGTCTGCCGTGGTGAAGAGGGAGCTGAGCCGGAAGGTGAAGCTTTCAATCTATGTTTCAACCCTCACCTATGGTCATGAGTTTTAGGTAGTGACTGAAAGGATGAGATCATGGACACAAGCGGCTGAAATGAGCTTTCTCTGTAGAGTGGCTGGGCTCACCCTTAAGATGAGGAGCTCAGACAGCCGGAGAAATCTCAGAGTAGAGCTGCTGCTCCTTCATGTCAAAAGGAGTCAGCTGAGGTGGTTCAGATATCAGGTTAGGAAGTCTCCTGGGTGTCTTACTTTGGAGGTTTTCTGGGCATGTCCAACTGGGAGAAGACCTTGGGGTAGACCCAGAACACACTGGAGAGATTATATCTGGCCTGTGAGTGCCTTGGGATCCCCCAGAAGGAACTGGAAAACATTGCTGGGGAGAGGGACGCCTGGAATACCCTGCTTAGCCTGCTGCCACTGTGACCCAACTTCGGATAAGTGAAAGAAAATTTAAAAAAGTAATGAAGGGGGGAAGTCGGGAAATACTTTTCTTAGGGCAAATTTGATTTCTTAGGGCAAATTTGACACTTTAACACATAAGCCAAATACATTGCAATGTGCATGGTAATATGGCAGCCAGATGGCTTCAATTGTCTGTACAGTGGTGAATGGGCAATGAGCTATCTAGATTTTTATCACCCCAGCATATAATGCGGGGGGATATAGTTATCGCTCTGTCCATCTGTAAACATTTTAGTTTCTGGAGCATAACTCAAACTATTAGTAATTTTTTCATGAAACCTCACAGTTATGTTAAGTGACTAGAGGAGTTGTGCCTTTTGACATTTTGGGATTTCTGTGATTTTTATTTTTTCTGTATTTCCATGGCAACCAATTCAACTTAGGAAAATATGGAGTGGGGTTTCATGTGGGGGCTGGGGGGGAATATGTCATCTCCTGATGTCTCTTGTTTACATAGAGATTGGTGACACCGACATATCTCAGACATCCCAATGCTCCTGGAAGTTCTGGGAGTCTCCTGCATATTGATAGTGGCTCCCTGACACCTGCAAATTAGATATGATATCGATATCCCGAAATCTGGAGTGCAAGAGCAAACAAGAGCGCATGTGCACATAGAGAGGGAGAGAGCCCATCCTGATTGCTCTGTCTTGTTAAGTAGACCAATCAATTTTCTGTGTGGACGGGCTTTACGTCTTCTCTCCCAGAATGAGAGTCCATCAGTTAAGTTTATCCAGGAGCATCTTTTCGGTACCCTTGTAAGGGTACTGGAGAGTGCATGGGCATTTGCCCAACTGATTTACATGTGTTTAGTGGACCTGGAGAAGGCTTATGACTGTGTCCCTCATGGTGCCCTGTGGGGGGTACTTTAGGAGTATGGAGTTCCGGGCCCACTGCTGTGGGCCATTCAGACCCTGTATGACCAGAGCAGGAGTTTGGTTTGCATTGCCAGCAGTAAGTCAGACTTGTTCCTGGTGCATGTGAGACTCGACCAGGGCTGCCCTTTGTCACCAGTTCTGTTCATAACTTTTATGCACAGAATTTCTAGGCGTAGCCAAGGGGCGGAGGGTGTCCAGTTTGGTGGTATCAGGATCGCGTCTCTGCTTTTTGTGAATGATGTGGTCCTGTTGGATTCATCAATCTGTGACCTACAGCATGTGCTGGGATGGTTTGCAGCCGAGCATGAAGCGGCTGGGACGAGGATCAGCACCTCCATGGCCATGGCACGCAGCCAGAAATGGGTCGAGTGCCTACTTCAGGTCAGGGGAGTTGTTACCTCAAGTGCAGGAGTTTAAGCATCTCGGGGTCTTGTTCATAAGTGAGAGTAGGGGGGAGCGGGACTTGGACTGACGGATTGGGGCAGCATCAGCAGTGATGCAAACACTAAACCTGTCTATTGTGGTAAAGAGAGAGCTGAGCCAAAAGGCAAAGCTCTCAATTTACTGGTCCATCTATGTTCCCACTCTCACCTATGGTCACAAGCTATGTGTAGTGACTGAAAGAATAAGATCGCAGATACAAGTAGTCGAAATGAGTTTTCTCTGCAGGGTGGCTGGGCTCTCCCTTAGAGACAGGGTGAGAAGCTTGGTCATTCAGGAAAGACTCAGAGTAGAACTGTTGCTCCTCCACATTGAAAGGAGTCAGTTGAGGTGGTTCGGGCACCTTGTCAGGATGCCCCCGATCGCCTCCCAGGGGAGGTTCTCTGGGCATGCCCCACCAGAAGGAGACCCCAGGGCAGACCCAGGACATGTTGGAGAGATTACATCTCTCGACTGGCCTGGGAATGCCTTGGTATTCCCCCGGAAGGGCTGGTGGAGGCGGCTGGGGAGAGGGAAGCCTGGGCTGCTCTGTTTAGGCTGCTACCCCCACAACCCAGACCTGGATAAGCAGCAGAAAATGGATGGATGGATGGATGGAGCATCATGGCAGAGTGCCCCCAAAAACAATACAAAACCCATTACACGAAAGTGTACCTTTGCCTAATAGGGGTAAAAAATAATGATGGTATTGTGTGCTGTACTGTCTGCAGCAGTGACTTTTTAGCATTACTCATGGTGGGGTAAACGATTGTAAAAGATGTGGTGAGTTTAACAGGTGTCAATTTTTCATGTGCATACATGTGTATTATTTATACTAGTTGGCTAGCTGCCAAGACAACATGATAAGGCCAGCCTCCTTGAAGACTTGCTTAAAGTTGCAATAGAATATAAAAAATGAGTTAAATAATAGTAATAAGCAGTTTACATAAATAGTGTAAGTAGTCTACATATTTTATTGAGACATTTTCTCCATATGGCTGAACTAATAGACCCCTTCGCATGTTTGTAAACAAACCGACCGTTGCCAGGATGCGCGCACAGCCTGGACTCAGAAACAATGGCACTGCCCATAGACCGGCATTATGAGCTGTCAGATTATGCCAAACAATTGTCGTTACAAGATCGAGAATGCTACATAAATAAGTTAACTCTAACAAGTGGACATTGCCTACCAGATCCGCATTTAATTAAAGAGTGGACGGACGATGTTAGTAAGTTCCCTGGTATACAATGGCCAGATATATACTCGTACCATATTGACAAGACTTCAGTGTACACCCATGAAAAACTTCATGCCTACAAGTCTTTAGACGCATATGATTATGTTGTGTGGGCATGTACAACTTGATTAACAATGGGACATTCATATTCATTTTGTTTTAATCAAATTATGCCAGTGATGTGATGGCAATGTGGCTTTAGCTACAACAGCAAATACCAACACTAAACAGCAATTTGCAGGAGGTAATGGCATGAAAGGAATGATAGTGCAAAGAGTGCAGCTAAGAGAAATCAGAGCTGCGTAAAAAGCGAGAGGCAGATACCAGAAATGAAACTGAACGGGGCGGGAGCTAGGTTAGCGCAGTCAACGTAAGTTGGCATTTAGAGTGAGGGCACACAATTTTACCTTTCCATCCTTGCTTTAAAATTGTGATTTTCGGCATACACAAATAATGACGGCACAAAATCTGGACTGCTTGAGTCAAGCAAGACCTCTCCTACAAACAAAATTGCATGCAAAGCTAACATGCTAACAATATTCATTACATTGTGTAATTATGACCCAGCTAATCAAACAAACATTACCAAAGTATTTTGCTACATCAATAAACGAAGACTAGAAAGAATAAAAAAGAAAGATTTAATAAATAGCCTGATCTTACCTGTGATGAAGTGGGCGCTGCAAACCCGCGCATTTTTGATGGTGCTTTCATCCCAGTCTACACGTTTGATGGCTTGTAGCCATAGACGTCGGCGATTTTTTTTTGGAATGGGTGAGATCCTGCTGGAATTCTGTACATTTTAACCCCATCACTGCTACGATTCTGACACCCGACAACACAACAACTAGGCATCGCTGAGTCTTTTTTGAGTCCAGGCTGCGCGCTCAATTTCCGCTTACGTATGAATAACGTTTACTGCGAAGGGGTCTATTTGGTGCTGTCAAATTCTAACTGTGATGTACAAAGGGCATTCAGCATCGTGTGTCACATCAAGACAAAATTCAGGAGTCAGCTGTCTCACCAAAAACACTTGTGAATCTGACGTCTTGCAAGATTAAGAAATTCATTGACACAGACTGCCACAAAGTTGAGGTTTCTGGCAAATTGCTCAGATCTGCAAAGCAAGCCACATCATAATACAATGAATGTTCACAAAAGAAATAGGAAAGCTAGTACTTATGTTTATGTAATACTAGTTTCAGAAAAACTATTTGATGTATTTCTGTTTATGTAAATATTCTCTGGAAAAAAAACCTTTTTGTTCTATTCATGTTTATTTCAGTATCTCATGTCATTTATCTCTAGCCGCTTTATCCTATTCTACAGGATCGCAGGCAAGCTGGAGCCTATCCCAACTGACTACGGGTGAAAGGCGGGGTACACCCTGGACAAGTCACCAGGTCATCACAGGGCTGACACATAGACACAGACAACCATTCACACTCACATTCACACCTACAGTCAATTTAGAGTCACCAGTTAACCTAACCTGCATGTCTTTGGACTGTGGGGGAAACCAGAGCATCTGGAGGAAACCCACGCGGACATGGGGAGAACATGCAAACTCCACACAGAAAGGCCCTCATCGGCCACGGGGCTCGAACCCAGACCTTCTTGCTGTGAGGCAACAGTGCTAACCACTACAGCACCATGCCGCCCTATTTCAGTACCTAATTAAAGTAATTTTCTGTTGTGATAACGTCCTGTTCATCCTTTGGTATGATGGGAAGGATTTGGGCTACCTCCCTGAAATGAATTTTTGCAGGTTGGGATGTCTAATCTCTGATGCTGAGAGATGCTAGCAGACAGAGAACAGAGAGTTGACTAAACTACTTGGATGACAACTTGGATACCCCTGACACAAAGTGATGCAAACTTGGGTGGCAGGTGAGCCAACAAAGCTAGACAGCAACTAACACAAGACTAATTATTACCAGTACCAATGTCTGAATGTTATCGAGCAAGTTTGCTAACATCACCTCAAGACGTAGCTAGTGGCTAAATCTCTGTCGAAATGGACTGACTTGGCTTATGATCAAATGCTAGCAAGTTGATAAATTTGCTAACACAGCCAACCATCAAGCAAGTGCAACAACAAAAGACACAGTAAGGCAGCTAATGTAATATTACTTACTAGTTCAACAGAAAGAAGGCCAGCTTGGCATCTGTCTTACAGCCTTTTATCTCTCTTAGCTCTTGCCAATCTTGCCAGTCCAAGATTTACTATTTTTCGGTCTCTTGCTTGGTCACTTTTTTTTTCTCTTCCTGGCTTCCTCTGACAGCATCTTCTTTGGCCTCTTCACCTAGACTGCCATGATCTCTCTATGCTGATTTTAGCTTTTTTTTAATCAATAATGTTGCTGTCCAATTTTGGAAGCTGCCTGTGTTGCTGTAAAGCAGTATGCAGTTTTCACAAAAGAGGTCTCAGGGATGCTCCATTAGAGCCATGTACATCAAAATGATTTTGAAGCTGATATTTTAACATAAAATTTCTTCATAATTAGCTCATCTGACCATAAGGCTGATGAGCTATTGCCATGTTGCAGTGGCTGTCATCTGTCCATTGTCTGTCTGTCGTCCACAATTCTTCTCTTAGGATTGGCTATGTACCCAAATCCTTTAAAATAGCAGTTATCAAACCCCTGATTAAAAAACCTGACCTTGATCTTTGTCTGCTGTCCAATTATCAGCCAATATCAAACCTCCCCTTTATCTCCAAGATCTTTGAAAAAGCTGTGGCACAACAGTTATGCTCATATTTACATAGGAATAACATCCATGAAATATATCAATCAGGATTTAGACCTCATCATAGCACAGAGACAGCTCTGGTTAAAGTAGTAAATGACCTACTGTTGGCATTTGATCAGGGCTGTGTCTCACTGCTTGTGCTGCTTGACCTTAGTGTAGCATTCCATTCTTCTGGATAGACCAGAAAATGTTGTGGGAGTTAAGGGAATGGCCCACTCCTGGCTCAGGTTTTATTTAACTGATCGCTATCAGTTTGTTGATGTAAATGGTGATTTTTCTAGACATACTAAGGTAAAATTTGGTATTCCACAAGGTTCTGTCTTGGGTCCACTGCTTTTTTTTCTTTATATATGTTACTTCTCTGGGTGATATTATTCATAAACATTTGTATTAGTTTCCACTGTTATGCTGATGACATACAGTTGCATGTTTCTGCAAAACCAGATGAGAGACACCAGCTTAATAGAATTGAGGAATGTGTAAAGGACATTAGACACTGGATGCTTATTAACTTCCTTCTGCTTAACTCTGACAAGACTGAAGTACTTGTACTAGGACCACATGCAGCTAGAAGCAAGTTTTCTGATTACATAGTAACTCTAGATGGCCTTCTGTTTCTTCACATGCAGCAGTAAAAGACCTCGGAGTGATTATTGACCCCAGTCTTTCATTCAAAACTCACATTGATAACATTACCTGGATAGCTTTCTTTCATCTCAGAAATATTGCTAAGATTTATTGCTAATTTAATGTCACTACACAACGCAGAAAAGCTAGTTCATGCTTTCATTACCTCCAGGTTGGATTATTGTAATGTGTTACTGTCTGGGTGTTCCAATAAGTGCATAAACAAGCTCCAGTTAGTTCAAAATGCAGCAGCAAGAGTCCTTACTAGAACTAGAAAATATAACCACCCTTGTCTTATCCACACTGCATTAGCTCCCAATCAAATTTCATATTGATTATAAAATGCTACTATTGACCTTTAACGCACTGAATGGTCTCGCACCACAGTACCTGAGCGAACTTCTGGTCCTTTATGACCTGTCATCCTACTTAGATGAAAAGGTGCAGGCTATCTGCTGGTACCTCGTATAGTGAAGGCTACATCAGGGGGCAGAGCCTTTTCTTACAAAGCCCCACAGTTATGGAACAGCCTTCCAAGTAGTGTTCGGGAATCAGTCACAGTCTCAGCATTTAAGTCTAGGCTGAAAACGTATCTGCCTCCCTAAGTGTTGCACCTGATAGTGGTGGGGAGGTCTGCGTGCTTTAAGGATCCTGGAAGCTATATCAGTGGGGACCTTGGTCCCTGGCAGGTTCAACCTTGCTGGGCAGGTTCCAGGTGAAAGGCCAGACGAATTGCAACACCTGGTCCTCCAGGTTGGGTGTTGGGCGAAGGGCTAATATCCCTTCCCTGTAAAACAACATTATTACAGAAACCTGAAATACTTTTCAAGGATTATATGGGCATGAAGATGGGACTGGCCAGGTACCCCAAGACAACGATTTGATGTTCACAGACTACCAGCGCCGGATGACATCGGAGGGTGAAAGCTCTTTTGAAACCCCCCCGACCGACAGAGTTACTTCTGAAGCCCAAAAGTTTTGTTAATATTGGTAACTGGAATGTACATACAATGTATACTTTAGGGAAGTCCGCACAGATTGCACACGTGATGAGAGAGTACAACTTAGACATTCTAGGAATCAGCGAATGTAGATGAACAGACTCAGGTAAGGTGAAGCTGGCAACAGGTGAGACGATTATCTTTTCTGGAAGAGATGGTATACACAGAAGCGGCGTGGCAATTATGATGTCCAGACGTGCTGAATCAGCACTGTTAGAATGGAAACCTATCAATGAACGTATAATCATGGCACAATTCTATTCAAAATTCATTAAACTCACCATCATCCATGTGTATGCGCCTACAATGGACGCAGAAGACGAAGACAAAGATGTATTTTATGAACAACTACAAAGTGTCTTCGAAAAGGTAGCCAAACACGATCTTTTGCTGATAACAGGAGACATGAATGAGAAGGTGGGGTCATCAAATCGGAACAGAGAAGGAGCAATGGGAAAAGAAGGAACAGGAATCATGAACAGCAACGGTGAAAGACTTGTCAACTTCTGTGAGATGAACAACCTTATTGTCACAGGAACTCTATTTCCTCACAAAGAAATCCATAAGAACACCTGGACATCCCCTGATGGGAAAACACACAACCAGATAGACCATGTGCTAGTTAATCAACAATTTAGAAGATCAGTTCAAGATACAAGAGTCATGAGAGGTGCAGACGTTGGATCGGACTACCAGCTCGTCAGAACTAAGGTAAAACTCAAGCTCAAGAAAACCATCAAACCAATCAACATGTGAATAAAATACAACACCAACAAATTACAGAATGAATCAATTAGAAAGGCATTTTCGTTAGAGCTCCACAACCAGTTTTCAGTCCTCGAGGATGTAGAAGCAGACAAAGAATGTGATATTAACAACAAGTGGACCTGCTTCAGCAAAGCTTACAATAACACAGCAGATAAAGTACTGGGTAAGCAAAAGAAAAACAGTAAACCGTGGATCAGTCAAGATTCTTGGTCCATTATCGAAGAAAGAAAGCACCTAAAAGTCCAAGCAGAAAACGCAGTCAAAAAGAATCCAGAACCAACTTCGGATTAAATATAGGGAGAAAGATAAAGAAGTTAAGAAAAATCTCAGAGCTGATAAACAAAGATGGCTTGAAGAGCAGATGGATGATGCTCAAAAAGCAGCAGATATGGGAAATATGAAGACCTTGTATGAAATAACTAAAAACATCTGTAACGATAAACCCCGCAACTCCACCGCCATCAACAGCAGAGAGGGAAACACCATCACTGAAGATTCAGCCAGGTTAGCTCGATGGAAAGAACACTTCGAAGAGATTCTCAACCGTGCAACACCAACAGATCCAATATCGATTGAGACAGATGAAATCCCAGAAATAGATGAAATCAGTATAGAACCAATCAGTAAAGATGAAGTTAGGCAGGGTATCAGATCTCTAAGGAATGGAAAAGCAGGTGGCTTTGACAACATTGTAGCAGAGCTTCTTAAAGCAGACCTTGAAATATCCACCCAAAAGCTTCATGAAATAATCCAACAGATTTGGGAAGAACAACAAGTTCCCTTGGAATGGTTAAAAGGGTTAATTGTCAAGCTACCCAAGAAAGAAAACCTAAGAAACTGTACGAACTGGAGAGGCATTACACTTCTTATCATCGCAAGTAAAGTCCTTGGTAAGATTCTTATGGAACATATGAAAAAGGGAGCAGATACAAAGCTACGGCAAGAACAAGCAGGATTCCATCAAGGAAGAAGTACCATCGAACAGATTTTCATACTATGTAGCATCATCGAACAAACACATGAATGACAATCCTGCCTGATATTAAACTTCATAGATTTCGGAAAAGCATTCGATTCGCTATGTAGAAACAGCCTCTGGGACATAATGAAGCTATATGGCATATAGTGCAGCAGATAACATAATATTTTAGAGGAATCTTTCAAATTGTGATACAAGCACCAAATTCGGCATAGATACTCCTTAGACATTATTCTTTTGAAAAAGTACGCGGGCCACTTGAAATTCAAGATGGCTGCCTATTTTAAAGATGGCCGCCATGTCCAGTACAGAAATATATCATTTTGCCATAACTATGCACAGTCTTGTCTGATATGGATGATTCTAGCATCAAATTATACATTTTTGACCATGTAGAATCCAAATCTGGGAAAATAAAATCACTCAGAAGCTTACTTTTGCCTTATTCTTGGCCTTTTGTAAAATAGTCCACTAACATAGCTAGCATGCATGTTTGTATAGACTGTAGCAATAATTATAGTTTGGGGTGTAGGGTGTAGCAGTAGAGGTAGAGGATGTCCTTGTCATAGCAATCAGTGTTCTGCCTCTCCTTCAAGGGATTGGTCTGCACCAGTTGTGGGTGGCCTTTGGCCAAGGACGGAACCTGAGATGAATTCCTGTACATGACCTGCACCTCTCTTTAGGACTGGAGAAGAGCAAAGGAATACTCTTCTTCCATGCCTTCACTGGTTGCGATGTTGTATCAGGATTCCGCAGCAAAGGGAAGAAGTCTGCATGGCAAACCTGGGATGTGTATGCTGAAGCTTCTGATGTCTTTGCCAAGCTCAGCCAGTACCCACCAACAGTAGATGATGATGATCTGGAGGTTCTGGAGAAGTTTGTGGTGACAATGTATGACAGGTCCAGTACAGTTGCACGTGTTGATGATGCTAGGCTGGATATGTTTGCTCGAAAGCAGAGGCCATATGAAGCCATCCCTCCAACTCAAGCAGCACTACTTCAGCATGCAAAGCGCGCTGCCTATCAAGCAGGCTGTATATGGAGTCAGTCAACACTGCGCCAACCAGAAACACAAAGTCCTGCTGACTGGGGATGGACAAACAGTGGAGACGCATGGAAGGTCTTCTGGACAACGCTTCCACCTATTGCCGAGAGTTGCCAACAGCTGACCAAATGTGGATGCAAATCTGAATGCCGTGGAAGGTGCAAATGCTACCGATTCAGTCTCACCTGCACCGGACTATGTAGCTGCAAATGTGAGGACAAGTGAAACCATGCAGCTCACTGCTGGAGTGAACAGTGCATTTGTGAGCTCTGTATTTGACTCATTGCACCCTGCAGTGACAAACATTGACCATAACTAAACATTCCAGTTGTGCATTTAAAAATAACAAATAAATAAAATAGTTTGTAGGATATGTTCTGGTCTATGTATATTTTTCATCATATTTTTGCTAGAAATGGCAGAAAGGAGCTCCCTAGAAGGTTAAAAGTGGGATTTTTAGATTTCTCATAGTCAAAAACCTACTTTTAGACACCAAGATCATTTAAATCGGTCAAAGTGGCCAGATTATATCCCATTTTCAAGTCTGCAGCGGCGGCCATCTTGAAAATAAGCAGCCATCTTGAATTTCAGGTGGCCCGTGCACTTTTTCAAAAGAATAATGTCTAAGGAGTATTTGTGCCAAGTTTGGTGCTTGTATCACCATTTGAAAGATTGTTTCAGTTATCTGCTACACTAATACCAGCAAAGATCATCAGGATAATCCAACTTCTATACCAAAACTCTGAATGTGCAGTTCTCGATGGAGGCCAAATATCTGAGTGGTTCCAAGTGAAAACTGGCATCAAGCAAGGTTGTGTAATGCCAGGCGATCGATTGGGCAATGCATGAAACAACGAGTCAAGCCAACACAGGGATTAGATGGACACTCACCAGTCAACTAGAGGACCTAGATTTTGTGGATGACATTGCACTTATTTCAACCAATCAAAGTCAGATGCAAAGGAAGATGAAAAAGTTATCAGAGGCAGCACAGAAAATAGGACTTAATATCAGCCAATCAAAGACCCGAGTTATGAAAGTCAATTGCAAGAACCCAGAGCCGATCAAATTCCTAAATGGTCAAAACATCCAAGAAACCAATGACTTTACCTACGTTGGAGCCTGTGTAAGTACCGACACAGGCGCTGATAAAGACATGGACAGCAGACTTAGCAAGGCCAAGGCAGCTTTCAGGAAGTTGAAGAAGATATGGGGCTCTAAACAATACAGCAAGAAGACAAAGATAAAACTATTCAACACCTTGGTTAAACCAGTCCTATTGTATGGAAGTGAAACCTGGAAGACTAATGCAAAAGACTATGAGAAGCTTGACTCCTTTCAATACCAGTGTCTCAAGAGAATCATGGGCATCTACTGGCCATACATAGTTTCAATGGATGAGCTAAACGACGAGACAGGGTCCGTACGTATGAGTGTAGAGGTAAGAAGAAGATGGAGATTTCTTGGGCACGTCCTCATAATGCCACGGCAGCACCATTGCCAAATAGCATTAACGTGGAAACCCGACAGGAGAAGAAAGGTGGGCAGGCTGAAAACAACCTGGAGGCGCTCAATTGAGAAGGAGAGAGGAGAAGCTGGGTGGAAAACCTGGGAAGAAGCAAGAATTGTGGCTAAAAATAGGAAACGATGGAAGGAAAGTACTACGGCCTTATGTGCAACTGAGCGCGAAGAGGATAGGTGAGGTGAGGTGAAAACATATCTGTTTAATCAAGCCTTTTGTTAATGGTGTTTGAGGTAAAGGTGTACGTAGCTCTGGAGGGTCCTCAGACAAAGTGTTTTGGTAAACTGGGATGTATGGATGCTGTCAGTCCCCCACTCGCTTGCTCACTCGAGTTTTGTTGATGGTGTAGTGGCTGGCTGCTTTATGTTCCGGGGCTCCCTCATGCCTGTGTTACCTTCTGGCTCTCCTCTTTTAGTTATGCTGTCATAGTTAGTTTTGCCAGAGTCCCTGCTTGTACTCAGTGCAAAATGTGTACTGTTCTTACTTATTCAGGTGACATTGGGCATACCTAACAACCTGTGTTTTCTCTCCTTCCCCCCCCCAAAAAAAAGTAAAGTCAATCAACTTTATTGTCAAATATGCTATACATGCTCGACATACAGCACAGATGAAATATCAGTCCTCTCTGACCCACGGTGCAAACAGGCAATGCAATAAATAAAAATAGAATAATTGAAAAAAAAACAATATAAACAGTATAAACACTCTAGATAGGAACTAGACATAGACTGAACACTCAAACAATATAAACAGTATAAATAAACAGTATAAACACTAAATAAGAACAAGACAGACTAAACACTCAGACAATATAAAGTGTAAACACTAGATAAGAACTACACAAACTAAACACTCGAACAGACAATATAAACAGTATAAAACACACTAGATATGAACTAGACGTAGACTAAACACTCATATATATATATATATATATATATATATATATATATATATATATATATATATATATATATATATATATACACACACAGACATACACACACACACACACACAAATTGGTTCAAATAACCAAACAGTCAAGGGCACTTGAGGTATAGCAGGTAAACATGAAACATGAAATAAGCATTATAAACAAACTAGCAGCTGTTAAGATGAGGAAGTGTGGAATAGTGCAAATGAGCGAGGTAAAGTGAGATGTGCGGTAAAGTGAGATGTGCAGTCCCTGAGTTCAGTGTGTTAATGAACGATGAGATGTACAGTGGGGCAAAAAATTATTTAGTCAGTCACCAATTGTGCAAGTTCTCCCATTTAAAAAGATGAGAGAGGCCTGTAATTTTCATCATAGGTACACTTCAACTATGAGAGACAAAATGAGAAAAAAAATCCAGAAAATCACATTGTCTGATTTTTAAAGAATTTTTTTGCAAATTATGGTGGAAAATAAGTATTTGGTCAATAACAAAAGTTCATCTCAGTACTTTGTTACCCTTTGTTGGCAATGACAGAGGTCAAATGTTTTCTGTAAGTCTTCACAAGGTTTTCACACACTGTTGCTGGTATTTTGGCCCATTCCTCCATGCAGATCTCCTCTAGAGCAGTGATGTTTTGGGGCTGTCACTGGGCAACACGGACTTTCAACTCCCTCCAAAGATTTTCTATGGGGTTGAGATCTGGAGACTGGCTAGGCCACTCAAGGACCTTGAAATGCTTCTTACAAAGCCACTCCTTCGTTGCCCAGGCAGTGTGTTTGGGATCATTGTCATGCTGAAAGACCCAGCCACGTTTCATCTTCAATGCCCTTGCTGATGGAAGGAGGTTTTCACTCAAAATCTCACGATACATGGCTCCATTCATTCTTTCCTTTACACGGATCGGTCGTCCTGGTCCCTTTGCAGAAAAACAGCCCCAAAGCATGATGTTTCCACCCCCATGCTTCACAGTAGGTATGGTGTTCTTTGGATGCAACTCAGCATTCTTTCTCCTCCAAACACGACAAGTTGAGTTTTTACCAAAAAGTTCTATTTTGGTTTCATCTGACCATATGACATTCTCCCAATCCTCTTCTGGATCATCCAAATGCTCTCTAGCAAACTTCAGATGGGCCTGGACATGTACTGGCTTAAGCAGGGGGACACATCTGGCACTGCAGGATTTGAGTCCCTGGTGGCGTAGTGTGTTACTGATGGTAGCCTTTGTTACTTTGGTCCCAGCTCTCTGCAGGTCATTCACTAGGTCCCCCCGTGTGGTTCTGGGATTTTTGCTTACCGTTCTTGTGATCATTTTGACCCCACGGGGTGAGATCTTGCGTGGAGCCCCAGATCAAGGGAGATTATCAGTGGTCTTGTATGTCTTCTATTTTCTAATAATTGCTCCCACAGTTGATTTATTCACACCAAGCTGCTTACCTATTGCAGATTCAGTCTTCCCAGCCTGGTGCAGGTCTACAATTTTGTTTCTGGTGTCCTTTGACAGCTCTTTGGTCTTGGCCATAGTGGAGTTTGGAGTGTGACTGTTTGAGGTTGTGGACAGGTGTCTTTTATACTGATAACGAGTTCAAACAGGTGCCATTAATACAGGTAATGAGTGGAGGACAGAGGAGCCTCTTAAAGAAGTTGTTACAGGTCTGTGAGAGCCAGGAATCTTGCTTGTTTGTAGGTGACCAAATACTTATTTTACCGAGGAATTTACCAATTAATTCATTAAAAATCCTACAATGTGATTTCCTGGATTCTTTCCCCCCATTCTGTCTCTCATAGTTGAAGGGTACCTATGATGAAAATTACAGGCCTCTCTCATCTTTTTAAGTGGGAGAACTTGCACAATTGGTGGCTGACTAAATACTTTTTTGCCCCACTGTATGTATGTGTGTGTGTGTGTGTGTGTGTGTGTGTGTTGGGGGGGAAACTGTGAGGATGACATATCAGATGCTGAAGGGGGGTGCGCGAGCAGAATCTGTGGCAGGGGGCAGAGGGGGAAGGAGGGGAAGAACAGGGAGGGAGTTGAGCCTCCTGACTGCCTGGTGAAAGAAACTGTTCTTGAGCCTGCTGGTTTTGGCCCGGAGACTCCGCAGTCTCCTCCCCGATGGCAGCAGGCTGAAGAGGCTGTGAGATGGGTGGGTGGGGTCACCTGTAATCCTGATGGCTTTGCGGGTGAGGCAGGAGTTATAAATATCCATTAGAGAAGGGAGAGAGACACCAATGCTCCTCTCAGCTGCTCTCACGATGCACTGCAGAGACTTGCAGCAGGACACGGTGCAGGCGCCGTACCACACGGTGATGCAGCTGGTCAGGATGTTGTCGATGGTGCCTCTGTAGAAAGTGTGCATGATGGGGGCCGGGGCTCTTGCTCTCCTCAGTTTGCGGAGGAAGTACAGACGCTGTTGGGCTTTTTTGGCCAGTGATGCGGTGTTGTTGCTCCAGGACAGGTCTTCAGAGATGTGCACACCCAGAAACTTGGTGCTGCTCACCCTCTCCACTGCAGCACCGTCGATAGATAGTGGAGCATGCTGGGTGTGCTCTCTCCTGAAGTCCACAACAATCTCCTTCGTCTTCTCCACATTCAGATGGAGATTGTTGTCCTTGCACCACATGGCCAAGTGGCTCACCTCACTCCTGTAGATTGTCTCATCGCCATTGTTGATGAGACCCACCACAGTCGTGTCATCTGCAAACTTGATAAAGAGATTTGTGCTGGATGTTGGTGTGCAGTCGTGGGTCAGCAGAGTGAAGAAAAGGGGGCTTAGCACACATCCTTGGGGGACCCCCGTGTTCAGTGTGATGGTGCTGGAGGAGTTGCTGCCGACCCGTACAGTCTGTGGTCTCCCCTTCAGGAAGTCCAGCAGCCAGTTGCACAGGGAGGTGTTGAGTCCTAGTTGGTCCAGTTTGTGAATGAGCTGCTGAGGAATGAGTGTGTTGAATGCTGAGTTAAAGTCTATGAACAGCATTCTGATATATGAGTCTTTTGTCTCCAGGTGGATGAGGGCTGAGTGGAGGGCAGTGGAGATGGCGTCATCGGTCGAACGGTTGGACTGATATGCAAACTGGAAAGGGTCCAGGGCGGGGGGGGGGGGGGGGCATACTTGATATGCCTCATGACTAGCCGCTTGAAGCACTTCATGAGGATGGGAGTGAGTGCGACAGGGCGGTAGTCATTGAAGCAGGAGGGAGACGGCTTCTTCGGGACCGGGATGATGGTGGTGGTTTTGAGGCACATGGGGACAACAGCCTGGCTCAACGAGATGTTGAAGATGTCTGTAAAGACGTCTGTGAGCTCCTCGGCACAGTCTCTCAGGACACGACCAGGAATGTTATCAGGACCTGGGGCTTTTCGTGCATTTGTTGTCCTGAGAGCTCTCCTCACGCTGTCTGGGGACAGCGTCAACACCTGGTTGCCAGGAGGTGGTGGGGTCTTCTGTGTCGTGGTGCTGTTGTCTGCCTCAAAACGAGCAAAGAAGTCGTTCAACTGATTCAGCAGAGACGTGGAGTTGTCACAGGTCTGTGGTGAGGGCTTGTAGTCTGTGATGGTCTGAATCCCCGCCACAGGTTCCTGGTGTCTCTGCTGTCATTGAAATGGTCAGCAATGTGCCTGGAATACTGTCTCTTGGCCACCCTGATGCCACGTGACAGATTGGCCCTAGCTGTCCTCAGGCCCACCTCATCCCCAGCTCTGAAGGCGGTGTTCCAAGCCCACAGGAGCCTATAGACTTCCCCTGTCATCCATGGCTTCTGATTGGCCTGAATGGAGATGGTTCTGGTGACCGTAACGTCGTCCATGCACTTCCTTATGTAGGCAGTGACGGTCTCCGTGTACTCCTGGAGATCTGTGATGTTGCTGTAGGTGGCCGCCTGTCTGAACATGCTCCAGTCAGTGGTGGAAAAACAGTCCTGGAGTGCCTCTGAGGACCCCTCTGGCCACACACATATCTGTTTTGTAGCTGGTTTGGTGACTTTAACCAGCGGCCTGTATGCTGGCATTAGCATAATAGTGGAGTGATCTGAGGCCCTGAGGTGGGGGAGGAGTAGGGCTTTGTGGGCGTCTTTATGCATGGTGTAAACATTGTCCAGAGTATTGTTTCCACGTGTAGGAAAGTTGATATGTCCATAGAGTTTTGGAAACACGCTTTTGGGGTTTGCATGATTGAAATCCCCAGCCAGGATGAGGAAAGCATCTGGGTGGGCTGTCTGCTGCTCACTGATATGCTGATAGAGTTCATTCAGTGCTTCACTCCTGTTGTTATTGGAGCCGGGAGGGATGTATATTGCTACCAGCAATATGGCTGTAAATTCCCTCAGCAGATAGAATGGCCGGCACTTAATAATCATAAACTCCACCAGAGGTGAGCAGTGTTTGCAGACCACAACATCATCACGGCACCAGGCGTCACTGATGTAAACACAGAGTCCTCCCCTGCAAGTCTTCCCCCCCTCGACTAGCGCTCTGTCTGACCGGTAGCATGTTAGCCGGGCTAACTGAATGGCACGGGTGCAGATAGAGGGTGGGACGGGTGGTATTTGTCCCACCCAGATTTAAATTCACCTCGTTCGGTCCCCCCCACTTATAGGGAGGAAAAAACGTCTATGCTGTCTTTCTTTGCATAAGGCAAACCTCACGGAAAAATCAAAAGACTAATTACCATTCGGTTTATTGAGGTGCACAGCAGTACATACATAGTTGCAACAACTCACATAAAACAAAACAAAGACTGATATTCGGTTGGTTGAGCTGCGCAGACTGCACAGGTTGTGAGCTCGAGCTTGGTTGCTATGGTTACCCACAAGTTTGACAGGCATATCGGGGACAGCTCCTAGTTCAGGACCCCAACACGGCATGATGAAGGGTGCCAAACCGAAAAGGCAGAAAACGATTGCATCGTTTTTTCAAAAAACAACGACTGTAAGTAAACTGTGCCTTACTTTATCATATCACCTTGCAATTTTTTGATAGTCTGTTCAAAGTAATGTCGTAGTGAAAGTAAAATCGTACGGAGTAGAGATGCCTTTCTGATAGCCTCCTTCTTTCGGTGGTAGCCTGTAGATACAGTGCTCAGAAGGCAGTTTTAATGTTTAATCTGGCGTTCCCTGCCATAATTTCAGCGAGCATATTGTTTCATAAGGAAACTTTGCGAAGAGTTGTTGACTGACTGCCGCTCACGCAACACACAGGCATAGTTAGAAAGTCAGGATGCACTGGTTTACACTTTACACACACACGTAGCCCAGCCTCTTGCTATGTTTAACAGTTGGAACTTAGTTTAAAACTGGTTTTAAAACTAGTTTTGCAGTTTTGCAATTTCTGTGCGTGATGATGTGTAAACTTTGGATTTCCATAGGCTATGTTAAAATGTTATCATTGTCCTGGCCTGCAGGTAGTTCCTGGTGATGGCAGTGAGGGAGGTGAAATAAGTGATCCACAGGAGGGTAGTAGTAGTGCACTAGGCCTGCAACTGCAAGAGGCAGAAGGAAGAGAGAGAGAGAGAGAGAGAGAGAGAAGAAGGGGGTCAGAAGAAGGAGAGAGAGAAGAAGGGTCGGAAGAAGGATGGACAGGAGACGAGAAAGCAAGGGCAGAGACAGCTGGAGGAAAGGGAGAGGAGGTTGACGTGTCATATACAAGGAAGGAGTGATGGTTTTTTTGTCTTAGCTGAGTAATGTCGCCGCCCTGAGGGCATCAGAGTATATTCCTCGCACAACACATGTTGGGGGTGGGGTTGGTTTGCTGGCAGCTTCGTCCCCCCCAGTTCAAAAAACGTATCTGCGCCCCTGCTGAATGGCACAGTCAGGGACGCTGTCATTAAGCCATGTTTCCACAAACACAAAGACACAGCACTCACTCACAGACTTAAAAGATGAGCGGAACAGGTGGACATAATCCAGCTTGTTGTCCAGCGAGCGTACGTTGGCCAGAGTGATGGTAGGGATAGCCGGCTGGTGAGGGCTAGCCGCTAGCCTAGCTCGGACACCTCCGCGTTTGCCTCGCTTCTGCTTCCGCATGTTCCACCTGTGGCGCTTCCACTGCGGGCTGGATGCAGGAGTGCAGGTTGGTGATTGAGCAGGCCTCCGGAGCAAACCATAGCCGCATAGCACTTCCGCGTCCACTGGATTTATATCCGTGAATATAGTTCTGCGGATGTCAAGCAGAAACTCACAGGAGTATGTGTGCCTTGAGACTAATGGACGCGACAAAGACGAACAGATACACACTGTTTTAAAACACAAACACGAAAACACCGTTCTGTCGGGACAGAGGGGAGCCGCTGCGTGTGTGCACGCCGCCATCTTGGAAACACAAAAATCTGTCCCTCTGAGTTACTTGTCAATCCTGAGATCAAGATGCTGACCTCTTCTGCTCCTTGGACCTGCCTGATCCATCCTGATGCCCTATGTCTGGTTGGAGTCTCATCACATCGCTCCTGTGGAGGACAGCCCCATATGGACAGTTGAAAGTCACACTTGGAAGACGCTCTGGACACTTACAGTAATGCTTTTATGGCTGAGGACTACAGTTGACTTGCTAACTTTAGGACTGCAGCTGTCATGAACAGTTTTTTTTTTAAAGATATTGTTTGGGCTTTTTTCACCTTTATTTGGATAGGACAGTGTAGAGACAGGAAATGAGCAGGAGAGAGAGACGGGGAGGGATCGGGAAACGACCCCGGGTCGAAACCAAACCCGGGTCCCCGGACTTATGGTATGGTGCCTTATCCACCTGAGCCCCATCATGAACAGTTTTGAACTCAAGTTTCCATTAATGAAGAGTTATAACATCAATGAAACTGACTTCATGTTAAAACTGTTAATTTTATAGTCATGTTGTCTGTTGTTGCCCAAATGAGGAGGGTTCCCTTTTGAGTCTGGTTCCTCTCGAGGTTTCTTCCTCATGTTGTCTGAGGGATATTTTCCTTGCCACTGTCGCCACAGGCTTGCTCATTGGAGATAGATTAGGGATAAAATTGGCTCATGTCTTGGGTCATTCAGATTCTATAAAGCTGCTTTGGGACAATGTCTATTATTAAAAGCACTACACAAACAAACTTGACTTGACAATTCAGTTAAATTATATCTCCTCCATCAGTTCTCCACAGATATCCATTCTGATTTTTTTGTTTGAAAGAACTCCTCACTCCGCACAAAACTTGGTCATTGTTTTGTCAAATTTTTTGCTAACGAGTTAATAATTAGGCCAAATTAACATTTTCCAGAGCTCTCGCTAGAATTTTATCTCCTCTCTCATTTCTCATCTGATTCCAGTTCTGATCAAGATCTTCCCTTGAGGAACAAAACTTGGTCATTTGTTTGATTTTCCTGTTGTAAACAATTTGTTTACAACTGTTTCAGTTAAATCATATCTCCTACCTCTGTTCTCAGTGGATTTCAGCTCTGATTTTGTTTGAAAGAACTAGTCATTCTGTACAAAACTTGGTCATTGTATTGTCAAATTTTTGCTGGCAAACTGCGAATTAGGTCAACTTCGTGAATTTTGGGACTTCTCATTAGAATTGTATCTCCTCTCGCAGTTCTCAGCTGATTTCAGTTCTGATCAATGTCTTGGGTAGATCTTCCCTTGGGGAACAAAACTTGGTCATTTGTTTATTGATTTTCTTGTTGTACAACTTTCTTTATTTTCAGTTAAATTGTGTCTCCTCCCTCAGTTCTCAATGGATTTCAGTTTTTATTGTTTTATTTGAAAAAAAAAACTAGACCTTCCGCACAAAACTTGGTCATTGTATTGTCAATTTTTGCTAACAAATTAGTAATTAGGTCAACATATATTTTCTTCTGACTAGAATTGTATCTCCTCTCTCATTTATCATGTGACTTAAGTTCTGTTCAATGTTTTGGGTAGATCTTCCATTGGGGAACAAAATTTAGTCCTTTGTTGACTTTCCTGTTGTCAACAATTTGTTGTGGAGGTTGGTCTTCTCTCACATCATCACATTCCAGTTCTGTTTGATGTTTTGGTAGTCATGGTTATTTTGATGGCAGGCCAGATGAGCTACTATGTGCTTGATGTTTTGGTATTGTTTAAAGTGGTCCCGTAAGGAATCTATTTAAAGTAACTGAGCTTGGATATGCAAATGTGAAATGTTGAGCAACTTCATATGGTTATAACCTCTACTGCTCTCTGTCAGTTTGATGATCACAAACACAAAACTTTATTGATATTTTGCAGAGAATGGAAAAAAAATTAAAATGCATCAAGAACAAGCACAGATGCTCCATTTTTTGGCACTAAACATTATGCCCCATACCCTTGTATTTGATTATATAATGTGCATATTAATGGAGAATGTTTACAGAATGGCAGTTTAGCATCAATATAAACAGTATATTAGGAATTTGCAATTGTAATGAATTCATATTCATTATGACACCTGTTAAAGATTAAACATAATTTGCTCATACTTGCATCCTGTGAAACACAATTGGATCTTGTTTCTATGATGCAGTGACTATGGTTCCTGCTGTCCATCAAGCCTGAAGTACAAGCAGAAACCCTTGAATTTATAACTTCTCCAAGTAACACCTTGGGCCAATTTAGCATACTTACTAGCATGTTTTTGGAGGTGGTAAGGTAACCCAAAGGAAACCTACAGGAAACAGAACAGTTAATGGGGTTGCCAGATAGTGGTAGTTTAAAAATACTGTTGCCATCAAGATCTTGTTTTATAGCAAATCATCTGAATTAAATCTAATTAGTTTACAAAAACAGACAAAGTGTAAATGCAGACAGTATGACTATGGTATAAAGAACTATTTCTGTTAGATATATTGTGCAGATTATGAGATGGAAAAGGGTACTGTGGAGTGGATATCCATCCATCACCTGTAACTGCTCATCCTGTACAGGGTCATGGGCAAGCTGGAGCCTATCCCAGCTGACTATGGGCACGCCCTGGACAAGTCACCAGATCATCACAGGGCTGACACATAGAGACAAACAACCATTCATACTCATACCTGTGGTCGATTTAGAGCCACCAATTAGCCTAACCTGCATGTCTTTGGACTGTGAGGGAAACCGGAGCAAGCACACAGACATGGGGAGAAGATACAAACTCCACACAGAAAGGCCCCTGTTGGCCACTGGGCTCAAACCCAGAACCTTCTTGCTGTGAGGCAACAGTGCTAACCACTATACCACCGTGTCACCCATGGTGTGGATAATGGTATTGAAATTTTGTGAAGTGTTCTGTCCATCAAAAATATATGAGCATCACAGTGAACTTGTTTCCTGTGCAAAGACTGATAAAAAATAATAAATTTAGTAAAACATTTTGGGTCTGGTGGCACGGTGGTTAGCGCTGTTGCCTCACAGCAAGAAGGTCCGGGTTTGAGCCCCGTGGCCAGTGAGGGCCTTTCTGTGCAGAGTTTGCATGTTCTCCCCATGTCCACATGGGCTTCCTCTGGGTGCTCCGGTTTCCCCCACAGTCCAAAGACATGCAGGTTAGGTTAACTAGTGACTCTAAATTGACCGTAGGTGTGAGTGTGAATGGTTGTCTGTGTGTCAGCCCTGTGATGACCTGGCGACTTGTCCAGGGTGTACCCCACCTTTCGCCCGTAGTCAGCTGGGATAGGCTCCAGCTTGCCTGCGACCCTGTAGAAGGATAAAGCAGCTAGAGATAATGAGATGAGATGAGATTTTGGGTCTTTTGTGTGATTTGAAAGTGCTCTGGTTATAGGAGACTATCTTGTGGCACTTGAAATGAGCTAGGTGTTTAGGAGCACCAGCAGCTTTAGTCAGGTGTATTGCTGGGTTTCAGTCACATGACTTTTCTTAGTGGTCTTACCGGAAGTGAAATAGTTGGTGGTCTAAAGAGCTGCTGTAGTGCAAACAACGAGCAATAACTTATCAGAGTATGCTCATAATCTAGAAGCTGCTGCTCGCTTTAGATATATTCAGAAGATTGCTATGTGCAATGGAATAGACCCCTCCAGTCTGGAAAAGAAGGATTTGTCATATGATCTCAAAAACTACCCTTCAGTCAAGTTCCCTGACATCTTGAACTATCTGGTGTTGCAGACATCCTTCTACACCGCAAAACAGATGAAAGAGTGGAACAGTATGGAGGCTTACAACTTTTTTGTATGTGGCTGGGTCTACAGGGTCGCAGGCAAGCTGGAGCCTATCCCAGCTGACTACGGGCGAAAGGTGGGGTACACCCTGGACAAGTCGCCAGGTCATCACAGGGCTGACACAGTATCAAGTCATTGCCAAATGAATCCTGTATTGTTTTTGCCCATGTAAGTATGTTTTTTTTTAAGCTTTTCATTTGCATCTTTACAATGAAGCGCTGCAAGCTGAAGTGTAAACAAACAGTTCATTTGATTCTCTCTTGCGTTCACTTTTATCTCTCAGGTAAATCATTCACAAAGATCATCAAAAACTCCTTTAAAGACCTGGATCTTAGTTAAACGAGAAGTGATCACAGTGCATTGTAACTGTGTGGCTGGGTAAGAATTTTGTCGTGACCTTCATGCATATGGACTTTGTGAGGAGTAAACAAAGAAACAGCTGGGGATTTTAGCGCTTCATAACTAAAAAAAAATTAAACATAGCAAGAAAAGTACTTGGAAAACACTAATGACATAGCTGAGAGGGATATACAAACCTTTCACAAAGTGATCACTGTAAACTTTAGCATGCTTCGACTTGGATTCCTTTAATTTCAGTGAGGTTCAAAAGCCATGTTTCTCAATGTCTTTTTGTGAAATCCTGTGTTTGTTCACCTTTTTTATTAGTTCATGGGGAACCCTGAAGAAACTTTTCAGTTTCACGGTTTGATTGATTCAAACATTGTGAAACAACGCAAGCATAAGGCATTTTTCATGCAAGCAATGCACCTTCTTCATACAAACACTTTGTCAACTGAGCTTTGGTAGACCACCAGCTAAAATTTTGAATAACTAATGAAGCGGATGTGATGTCACGTGAAACCCAGCAATGCCGGGTGCCAGGGCACCAGACATAGCAGGTAATCTTAGGGTCCTAGGCAAGCACAGGTTTTCAAAGATAGTTATCCATGTAGGAGCTAACGATATATGCCTTTCCATGAGTTTATTTGTGTAGCACTTTTAACAACATTGTCGCAAAGCAACTTTCCAGAAAAATAAAGACTTTAAATATATGAACTAATTTTATCCCTAATAAACTTATTTGTCCCTGATGAGCAAGCCTGAGGCAATGATGGCAAGGAAAAACTCCCTCAGACAACACAAGGAAGAAACTTTGAGAGGAACTAGACTCAAAAGGGAACCCATCCTCATTTGGGTGATAACAGATAGCATGATTATAAATATCTTGCTTCTGTAATTGTGTCCTATATAGTCACAAATTATAATTTTGTAACTAGGAAATTAATTATAATGTTAGCATGAAATCTATTTTGTTGAAGTTATCAACTGTTTATTGATGGAGACTTGAGTGCAAAATTGTTCATGACAACTGCAGTCTTAAAGTTATCATGTCCATTGCAGTCCTAAGCCATCATAGCAAAACTAAGCGCCCAAAGCCATCTTCTAAGTGTATCTTTTGACTTTCCATATGGGGCCATCCTCCACAGGAGTGGTGTGATGAGAATCAAGCCAGAAGTAGGGCACCAGGATGGATCAGACAGGTCCAAAGAGCAGGAGAGGCCAGCATCACTGGTATCTCAGGATTGATGTGTAACTCAACAGAGAGAAAGAGACAGATAGAGAAAGAGGGACAGAGAGAGGGGGAGCGAGAGAGAACACAGATTGTTAGGTATGCTCATTGTCACCTAATGATAAAGAACAGTATACCCTAACTGCCTTGCAAGTAGGTCTTGGTTGGCCAAGGGCTAGGCCCACCGCCTACATCTGTGGTTTGTGTCAGGAAGGGCATCCAACAGTAAAAAATTGCTCCAAAATTTTCTGTATGAAATGGTCAGAATTCAATATGTGCATATGGCTAGGGCGTCCCCTGTAGGCGACGTGCACCACCTTGTGGCTCCAGGTGGCACGAGAAATGAGCAAGGAGTCAAAAACCATAGTGTGTACAGTACTTGTGTTTAGCTACATGGAACATCGGTTCAATTACAGCAAAAGGAAGAGGACTGGTAGACACCATGCAAAGGAGGAGAATCAACATCATGTGTGTACAAGAGGTCAAGTGGAAGGGTGATTGCCAGGGAGCTGGGTGAAGGCTACAAGCTGTTTTACTGCAGTGACAACACAAAACAAAATGGAGTAGGAGTCATCTTGGATGAGAAATTGAAGGATGAAGTGGTCCAGGTTCAATGGGTGAATGATTGTGCATATTGGCAAAATCATAAACATCACAATAGCATATGTACTTTAGCAGGGCTGTGACCAAACAGAGAAAGACCAGTTCTACCAGACATTTGAAGATTTACTGCAGCCATTCATACATGAAGAAATGTGCATCATCAGAGCAGATATGAATGGCCATGTTGGTGCAGAAGCTAATGCATTTGAAGGCACACATCACTGGCGGCTCATTAATAGGGGCGATTTGGGTGACGCACTCCCAAACAGGGAGGGAGATTTTTTTTTTATCTACTCCTACTACCACGGCAACAGTAATGTCATTGTCCAATCAGGCTAAGGTCGCACCTGGTGTAGCCATGCCCTTTTAGGGCGATTTCTGTCAGGTTCAGATTTGCCCCAAAATCTCCCATTGACACTAATGGTACGTACGTTTTTTTCGAAAATCATGCTCCCATTGCATTTTCTATTAGGTTTTATGTGCTTGCACAAGCAGCGTGCTTAGGTCATACACCTGTTGCGCCGCGCAAGTGTTGCCAGATTGGATGGTTTTAAGTGCTTTTTGGCGGGTTTTGAACATAATTTTGGGCTGGAAAACGCAACTTGCGCGGGAAATGTGTGAACATTCTATGAAGAAGATGGCGAGTGTTGAGTGCAACAATACGATAGCATCTCTTAAAGGAGTTCCCTTTAGTCGTCGTACCAATGAGGAGAAAACGGCAATCAAACAGCTAGGACCTCCTAGACCAAATTTAAACATCAAGCAAGTGTCTACAAAGGGGAGAAGACCTACTCAAGAGGTTTTAACAAGAACTGGTACCACCGGAAAACTTGGCTAGCTGGCTGTGATGTAGTCAATGCTCTTTTTTGCTACCCTTGCGTTCTCTTCCACCCTGGAAGTAGCACAGCAGACGGTACAGTGATATCTGATATTTGAATTTACTAGGCAAAAGTTTTGTGTGTGTGTGTGTGTGTGTGTGTGTGTGTGTTACCAATGGCAGTTGTTTTACCAATGGCAGTTTAACATTGCCATGCTTGGAATATTTCAGTAGCCTCAAGTTCTCTCTGACTTGGTGTAAATTAAGCATATTTTCAGTTTTTATATATTGTACAGTATGTGTTCATTGGAGCCAGCAGCACCTTACCTTTTTTCCAACTTGTTAAGCCAAGTTGCACTGACTACAAACCCTTGTGTAACCTTGTGTGTATATAGCTAAATAACTAAAGCCTTTTGTGTTCATTGGCATGCTTGTAATACTTTAAATTTCCTTTTAAGGCATGGCTTTCTGGAGGAATTATTGGGGGAAAAAACTGCAGAATTTATTTAGAATTATTATTTGTTGTTAAAATGGTGCAATTCCATATTAAAAAAAACACATAATTAAGCTGCACATGTTTGTTTGATGGTTATGCTTTTCTTCATCTTTTTCAAAACTTAAATAAACACTTGTTTTGGATTTATATCCTGCCACTTTAATTGCATTCTTTAGAATGAAGAAATTAGAATATGTTTATAATTAAGAATTTGTGTCTACTTATTATAGAATACTGGAAAAATATGAGAAAATAAATGAGTAATGTAATATTAATTGATTGTGATGCCAAATGTTTTGCTTTGAAGGCTTCACAATGAATCTTCCTTAGTTTTAGCCTGGCAAGCCAGACTAAATGTGAATATTTGCCACTCGTAGGCAAAAATATTTTTGGCTGCTAGGCGGGTGGGTCTAGTTTACTAGGCTACCTTATGCCGCTTTTCCACTACAAACGCGGCTGAGTCGGGCTGACCCGTGACGTGCTGAGTTGAGCTGAGCGGGGCTGTTGGAGTTGCATTTTGACTACAACCGCACTGAACCGTGCTGGCTGGAAGTGGGTGGACACATTGGGTGGAGTTAGCGAAAGTGGGTGGACGTCACGTGATGTCGTTAAGCAGCGCAAACGGTGACATCAGTGAGCTTTTAAGCGGTAGTCTCACAACCCGGAGAGTAAACAATAAACATGGAGGACATGGAGTCAGTGTTGCTGGTCTTGGTGCTGTGGCTTGTTGTCACCGACAACGCCAACAGATACTGGCAAGAGCGTATAGATGAGGCGAGGCGCATAAGGCTTCAGAAATTCTCGTAATTCATAATTATTATTCTTCCGGGTTTACGGTGTTTACAGATCCCAGCGTGCTCGCGGGGCGTGTGTGGGCATGTGAAGACACTCCTCCTCACCAATCAGTGCACAGGGGAGTGTCTGCTCACGCCCCCAGCCTCACTCGGCTCGGTTTGGCTCGCTTCAGCCCCACTCCAAAACGGTGCGAGTTTTAGGGGCTAAGCAGGGCTGAAGCGAGCTGAGTCGTGCTGTTCTTTGGTAGTCGAAACACGAGCCGTGTCGGGCTGAAGTGAGCTGAAGTGAGCTGAAAAAGGGTAGTGGAAAAGGGCCATTAGTTTGCCACCTTTAACTTGTTCAGTGTTGCCACCTAGTGGAGAGAAGAGATATTGTCTATATTGATATCTGAATTTACCAGGCAAAAACAAGTTCGGCCAATTGATTTGCTACCTAGGTCAATTTACTTCAGTCCTGTGGACATTTATGGTCCGTGTAGACATAACAGGGGAAAATTGCCCCCCCTGAAAAAAAATTCAGGAGCCGCCACTGGCACACATGGAGGATGGGGTTATGGAGCCAGAAACGAGAAGGGGAGCAGAGTGTTGGAGGTTACACAGATTGTAGACGTGGTATTGGCAAACACACTCTGCAAGGTAGAGACAGGAACATCTGATAACTTATAAAAGTGCTCAACACCAGTCACAAATCAATTATATTATGGTGAGGAAACTGGATAAAGGGATACTGACAGACTGCAAAGTCATCCTGGGAGAGCCAGCCGTGAAACAGCATCACCTCCTGGTTGCTGCCCTAAAATGGAAAGCCAAACTACCCCAAAGACCCCAAGAACAGCCATGAGTGCATACATGGAAGCTCAAGGGCAATACAGCACATCAGTTTAGGCAAGCAGTGAAGGATGATTTGGAGAACCATAGTCATCTCACATGGCAGGTCTTTAATAGTATGGTCCAGAAGTCACTCAGGTCAACATGTGGAGTGACACAAGGAAGACAAAGACAACAAAGAGAAACATGGTGGTGGGATGACACTGTGCAGAAGGCCATTCAGGAAAAGAAGAGAGCATTCAAAGCATGGCAGGCAGCAAGAGACAGCATGGAACTAAAAACAATATACAAAAGCAAATGCAAACATGCCAAAATGGAAGTAGCATGGCCAAAGAAAGAGCATTCCAACAATGGTATGAAGAACTAATTACCAAGCAGGGTGCAGAAAAAATTTACAAAATTGTAAAGGCCAGACATAGAAGCAGGCAAGACATTAATGATAAAGACCTCTTTCAAGACAGGAATGGCAAAGTTTTGGTTGAAGAGAATGAGATTAAGAACAGATGGAGAGAGTATTACAATGATCTGCTCGACATCAAAAATGAAAAGGATGCACTACCAATTATACAGCCTGTCCAGGGACCAGAACCACTAGTTACAGAGGAAAAAGTTAGAAGGTCAATCAGTGGTATGAAAAACAACAAGGGAAATGGATCATCTGGAATAACGCTAGATATCAAGGTGCTAGGAGATGAAGGCATTAAATGGATAACAACAATCATACAGGATATATGGTATCATAGAAAGCTACCAATAGGCTTAAAGACCAGCACAATTGTGCCTATATATCGACAAAAAGGAAGTATGGACTGTGGTAGCTATCGTGGAATAAAACTCATTTAGCACATACTTAAGATCTTAGAAGGCATTGTGGAAGAGAGACTGAGAAAGACCATTACCTTAAATAATAACCAGTTTGGATTTATGCCTGGAAAAGGGACAGTTGATGCCATATTCATCATGAGGCAGATGCAGGAAAAGACCTTGGAAGGCACCCAGATGAAGGGCATTTTTAGACTTGGAGAAGGCCTTCAATAGAGTTCCGTGTGATATGAGCTATTCAAGCTTGAGGAGAGAAGGTGTCACTAAGGAGCTCATAGACATAGTCAGAGCGATGCACACTGAAATGAAGACTTCTATGAAGTGTAAATCGGGAGTGTCAGAGCAGTTTGAGGTGAGAATCAGAGTACACCAAGGATCATGTCTCAGCCCACTGCTTTTCATCACTGTGCTGGATGCCTTCACACAGAACATCAGAAGAGAGCTGCCTTGGGATATCTTTTATATGGATGACCTAGTCATAATGGCGACATCCATGGTTGAGCTCCAGCAGACATTGTTAGACTATCAGAACAGCCTCGAGAGCATAGGTCTGAGAGTGAATACAGAGAAAATAGAAGTTATGATGTATGCCAAAGAAACAAAAGAACTACACATCACCTGATAAAAGAGGACACCAGCTGAAACAAGTGTGTGGCAGCGGGGGCGTGGTCAAGCGCCGGTCTGTGACAGGAGGGCGGAGTCAGGGAAGGTAAGTGGCAGAATCACTACACCTGATGGCAATTAACCTGTGTTTGTGTGTGTCTTCCCAGTGACCGTGCCCTATTGAAGGAGGGAGAGTGAGAGCGGAAGGGAGCTTCCCCAGAGGAGACTACAGTGTGTGTGTCTCTCTGATTGTTTATTTAATTGTCAGACTGAAAAGTACGGCAATAAAGCCTCCTGTTCACCCTGATCTCTGTCCTGCCATCCTCTGTGCTCCACCCACATGCAGGGAACATTTACAGTGGTGCCGAAACCTGGGGAAAAGTGGACCACCAATCAAGCAGCCCCATGGAATCCTCTCCATTCGCCGACCGCCGGCTGGCCTACGCGGACCTTCGCCGGGCCGTCCTCCAGTGCATGGGGCACACACCTGAGCAACAGCGCCAGCGCTTCCACGCTCTGCGATTGGAGGAAGTCGGCTGGCCGTTCGCGTTCGGCCAGCAGCTCCGGGACGCCTGCTGGCGGTGGTTGAGGGCCAACGATCACGACGCCGAGGGGATCATCGACCAGGTGGTGCTGGAACAGTTCATTGCCCGCTTACCAGCAGGAACCGCGGAGTGGGTCCAGTGCCACCGCCCGGCGTCGCTGGATCAGGCAGTCGAGCTGGCGGAGGATCATTTGGCGGCTGTTCCGGCAGCAGGACAGCAGATGACGTCGACCCTTCTCCCCTCTTCTCTCTCTCTCTCTCTCCCCCTCCTTCTGTGTCCCGTCCTTGCCCCATTCCCCCACCGCGGAGACAGGGGCCGGCTCCACCCCAGCCGGCCCGCCGCACCAGCGGTGCCCTCCCGTTTCTCCCTTCTGCATCTGTCTCTCCCCCCCCTCAGGTGAGTGAGCCCCAGAACACCGGTGCAGAGGGAAAGCCCGGGCCGGTTTGCTGGCGCTGCGGGAAGCTGGGCCACCTTCAACAACAGTGCACGGCAATGGAAGTGGGCGCGGTGGTTCGGCTCCCCGACGCGCCAGAGGCCGCCCTCGATCGGGCCGGAGCATATCGCATACCGGTGAGTATCCAAGGGGATACATGTCAGGCGTTGGTGGATTCTGGTTGTAACCAGACCTCAATTCACCAAAGCCTGGTGCAAAACGAGGCATTGGGGGGAGCACAGGGGGTGAAGGTGTTGTGTGTGCACGGGGATGTTCACCGCTACCCTTTGGTGTTGGTCCACATTATTTTCAGAGGGTAAAAATTTATAGTGAAGGCGGCGGTTAATCCTCGCCTTACCCACTCTTTGATTTTGGGGACTGATTGGCCGGGATTTCGGGGTTTAATGACACGCCTAGTAAAGAGTGGGTCCTGCCATTTGACAGGGGGAGGTCCCGGTGTCGCTTTGGCGGGAGCAGCTGTCACAGAGCCGTCTACGTCATCTCCACATCAGAGTGAGGAGCCGCCGGCTCCTCCTCTCTCTATTGGGGAATCCCTCGCAGATTTCCCATTAGAACAATCGCGAGACAAGACTCTGCGACATGTGTTTGACCAAGTGAGAGTAATCGATGGTCAAATGCTCCAGCCGAACGCCACCCCATCCTTCCCCTACTTCGCAGTTATGAAAGATAGATTATACCGAGTGACGCAGGACACTCAGACAAAAGAGCGAGTCACACAGCTTTTAATTCCGAAAAGCCTCCAGGAATTGGTATTCCAGGCGGCTCACTTTAATCCCATGGCTGGACACTTAGGGCAGGATAAGACACTAGCCCGAATAATGGCCCGATTCTATTGGCCGGGGATTCGCGGCGATGTTCGTAGGTGGTGTACGGCATGCCGCGAATGCCAGTTAGTAAATCCAGTGGCCATTCCAAAAGTGCCTTTGCACTCTCTTCCGTTAATCGAGACCCCGTTTGAAAGAATTGGGATGGATCTTGTCGGGCCATTAGATTGGTCAGCACAAGGGTACCGCTTTATATTAGTTCTGGTAGACTATGCAACGCGATACCCGGAAGCAGTGCCTCTGCGCAATATCTCAGCACGCAGTATTGCAGAGGCGCTCTTCCGCGTCATCTCCCGAGTTGGAATCCCGAAAGAGATTCTGACTGATCAAGGCACTACATTTATGTCATGGACACTACACGAACTGTATGGGTTATTGGGGATTAAGCCAATCCGCACCAGTGTGTATCACCCACAAACGGACGGTTTAGTGGAACGGTTCAACCGCACCGTCAAAAATATTATCAAAAAATTCGTAAGTGAGGACGCACGTAATTGGGATAAGTGGCTCGAACCCTTGTTGTTCTCAGTGCGAGAGGTCTCCCAAGCCTCCACGGGGTTCTCCCCGTTCGAATTATTATATGGGCGTAAGCTGAGCAGCATCCTGGATGTGCTGCGGAAAAATTGAGAGGAGGGACCTTCACAAAGCAAAACCGAAATTCAATATGTTATGGACCTGCCCGCAAAACTCCACACGCTCACCCACCTAACTCAGGAGAATTTGCGGCAGGCCCAGGAATGGCAAGCCCGCCTGTACAACAAGGGTACGCGCCTTACAGAATTCACTCTGGGAGATAAGGTACTCGTACTGTTGCCCGCGTCGAGCTCCAAATTGATCGCCAAGTGGCAAGGACCCTTTGAGGTCACACGGCGAGTTGGGGACGTCGACTATGAGGTGAGGCGAACGGACAGGGGTGGGGCGCTACAGATTTACCACCTCAATCTGCTTAAACTCTGGAACGAGGAGGTCCCCATGGCGTTGGTGTTGATGGTTCCGGAGAAGGCGGAGCTGGGGCCGGAGGTTCAAAAAGGAACATTGGCATCACGTACCTCTCTGGTCCCCTGTGGAGACCACCTCTCCCCGACCCAACTCACGGAGGTCGCCCAGTTGCAGGCCGAGTTTTCGGATGTGTTCTCGCCCCTGCCCGGCCACACTTACCTCATAGAGCACCACATAGAGACGCCCCCGGGGGTGGCAGTGCATAGCCGCCCTTACAGGCTACCCGAACACAAAAAAAAGGTGGTTCGGTAAGAACTTCAGACCATGCTCGAAATGGGCATCGTCGAGGAGTCCCACAGTGACTGGAGCAGCCCGGTGGTCTTGGTCCCCAAGGCCGACAGGTTGGTCCGGTTCTGTGTGGACTATAGAAAAGTCAACGCGGTGTCTAAATTCGACGCGTACCCAATGCCTCGGGTTGATGAGTTGCTCGATCGACTAGGCACGGCTCACTTTTATTCGACACTGGATTTGACGAAGGGATATTGGCAGATCCCCTTGACTCCATTATCCCGGGAGAAAACGGCCTTTTCCACACCGTTCGGCTTGCACCAATTCGTCACACTTCCTTTTGGGCTGTTTGGGGCACCCACTACGTTTCAGTGGCTGATGGACAGGGTCCTCCGCCCCCACGCCACCTATGCGGCCGCATACCTTGATGATATCATCGTTTATAGTAATGACTGGCAGCGGCACTTACAACACCTGAGGGCCGTCCTTAAGTCGCTGAGGCGAGCGGGTCTCACAGCCAACCCGAAGAAGTGTGCAATTGGGCGGGTGGAAGTACGGTATCTGGGCTTCCACTTGGGCAACGGGCAGGTGCGTCCTCAAATTAACAAGACAGCAGCAATTGCAGACTGCCCGAGGCCCAAGACCAAAAAGGGGGTGAGACAGTTCCTGGGGCTGGCTGGCTACTATCGCAGGTTTATACCTAATTATTCGGACGTCACCAGCCCGCTGACTGATCTTACTAAAAAGGGGGCACCAGATCCAGTCCAGTGGACGGAGCAATGCCAGCGGGCTTTCTCTGAGGTAAAGGCTGCACTGTGTGGGGGGCCACTATTACACTCCCCTGACTTTTCTCTCCCTTTTGTGTTGCAGACCGACGCGTCAGACAGAGGGCTGGGGGCGGTTTTGTCCCAGGAGGTGTAGGGAGAGGACCGCCCTGTCCTGTACATTAGCAGGAAGCTGTCAGTGCATGAGGGGCGCTACAGCACAATTGAAAAAGAGTGTCTAGCGATCAAGTGGGCGATCCTCGCCCTCCGTTACTACCTGCTGGGGCGCCCTTTCACCCTCTGGTCGGACCACGTGCCCCTCCAGTGGCTCCACCGCATGAAGGATGCCAACGCGTGGATCACCCGTTGGTATCTGGCACTCCAACCCTTCAATTTCAAGGTGGTCCACAGGCCGGGGGCGCAGATGGTCGTGGCGGACTTCCTCTCCCGTCAAGGGGGGGGGGAGTCGGCTGCAGGCCGGACAGCCGCCCGGCCTGAGTCGGGCGGTGGGGGTATGTGGCAGCGGGGGTGTGGTCAAGCGCCGGTCTGTGACAGGAGGGCGGAGTCAGGGAAGGTAAGTGGCAGAATCACTACACCTGACGGCAATTAACCTGTGTTTGTGTGTGTCTTCCCAGTGACCGCGCCCTATTTAAGGAGGGATAGTGAGAGCAGAAGGGAGCTTCCCCAGAGGAGACTACAGTGTGTGTGTCTCTCTGATTGTTTATTTAATTGTCAGACTGAAAAGTACGGCAATAAAGCCTCCTGTTCACCCTGATCTCTGTCCTGCCGTCCTCTGTGCTCCACCCACACGCAGGGAACATTTACAAAGTGACTGAGTTCAAGTACCTGGGCTCAACAATAGAGGACACAGGTTCCATCTCCAGGAAAGTTCAACTCCGAGTATGAGCAACTTGGGCCAAGTCGAGAGAGAGTACACCAATCATCTGTGGTAAGAAGATACCTCTCTACCTAAAAGTAAAACTATACAAGACAGTTATCAGACCTGTGATGTATGGAGCTGAGACTTGGGCTCTTAAGAAGAGTGAAGAGCTGTTGCTGGAAAGAACAGAAATGAGAATATTGCATTGGATTTTGAGTGTAAGCCTACGAGACCGGCTGAGAAGTGAACAGATATAAAAATAGCTTGGAGTAGCATGCATCAATGAGAAAGTTAAAGAATCAAGACTTAGATGGTATGGACATGTTAAGAGGAGCAAGGATTATATCAGGACTGCCTTAGAGATGCCAGTAGTGGGTAGACAAAGTCGAGAAAGACAGAAGCTTAGGTGGAGTGACTGTGTGAAGAGGGACTGTGGCAGCGGGGGTGTGGTCAAGCGCCGTCTGTGACAGGAGGGCGGAGCCAGGGAAGGTGAGTGGCAGAATCGCTACACCTGACGGTAGTTAACCTGTGTTTTGTGTGTGTTTTCCCAGTAACCGCTCCCTATTTAAGGAGGCAGAGAGAGAGCAGAGGGAGCGCAACCCGGGACCAGATGCAGAGTGTGTGTGTGTGTGTGTGTGTGTGTGTGTGTGTGTGTGTGTGTGTGTGTATGGATGGGCTTATGCCACAGTAGACTGAAAAGTTGTGGAAATAAATAGCCTTCTCTGCCTCGAAGCGTTGTCCTGCCGTCCTCTGTGCTCCACCCACACATTAAAAGCGCTACAGTGGTGCTGAAACCCGGGACAGGTGGAGCGCCACCTTTGCAGCCCCATGGAGTCCTCCCCCTTCGTGGACTTGGTCCACGTTCTCGCCACAGCTCAGCAGAGCCAGCACCAGGCACTCATCACGCTCCGAAAGGAGCAGGAGCGATGCTTTGAAGCCCTGGTGCTGGCCCAGCAGGAAGATCGAGAGGCGTTCCGGCATCTCCTCGCGTCGGCGGGATCCACCAGTGCCCCGGCCGCGGGCCCGTCTCCCCTCACCATGACCAAGATGGGCCCGCAGGACGACCCCGAGGCATTTATCACCTTGTTTGAGCAAGTCGCCGAAGCCTCGGGGTGGCCGATGGAGCAGCGCGCGGCCCGCCTCCTCCCCTCCTCACGGGAGAGGTGCAGCTGGCCGCACTACAGCTCCCCGCCAACCGCCGGCTGGCCTACGCCGACCTTCGCCGGGCCGTCCTCCAGTGCGTGGGGCGCACGCCTGAACAACAGCGCCAGCGCTTCCGCGCGCTGCGGATGGAGGATGTCGGCCGGCCATTCGCGTTTGGCCAGCAACTCCGGGACGCCTGCTGGCGGTGGCTGAGGGCAGACAATCGCGACGCCGAGGGAATCATCGATCAGGTGGTGCTGGAGCAATTCATCGCCCGCTTACCAGCCGGAACCGCGGAGTGGGTCCAGTGCCACCACCCGGCGTCGCTGGATCAGGCCATAGGACTGGCGGAGGATCATTTGGCGGCTGTTCCGGCGGCAGGATGGCCAACGACGCTGCCTCTTCTCCCCTCTCTCTCTCTCTCTCTTTCTCCCCCCCGTGTCCCATCCTCGCCCCATTCCCCCACCACAGAGGCGGGGGCCGGCTCCACCCCAGCCGGCCCGCCGCACCCGTGGTGCCCTCCCGTTTCTCCCTTCTGTGTCTGTCTCTCCCCCCCCTCAGGTGAGTGAGCCCCAGAACACAGCTGCAGAGGGAAGGCCCGGGCCGGTTTGCTGGCGCTGCGGGGAACCGGGCCACCTGCAGCAACAGTGCGCAGCTATGGAAGTGGGGGTGGTGGTGCGGATCCCCGACACACCAGAAGCTGCCCTCGATCGGGCCGGAGCGTATCGCATACCGGTAAGTGTACAAGGGGCTACATATCAGGCGTTGGTGGATTCGGGTTGCAATAAGACCTCGATCCGCCAAAGCCTGGTGCAAGACGAGGCATTGGGGGGAGCACAGGGGGTGAAGGTGTTGTGTGTGCACGGGGATGTTCACAGATACCCGTTGGTGTCAGTCCACATATATTTCAGAGGGGAAAAATCCATAGTGAAGGCGGCGGTTAATCCTCACCTTACCCACGCTTTAATTTTGGGGACTGATTGGCCAGGATTTCAGGGTTTAATGGCACGCCTAGTAAAGAGTGGGTCCTGCCGGTTGACAGGGGAGGGTCCCGGTGTCGCTTTGGCTGGAGCTGCGGTCGCAGAGCCATCTACGTCATCTCCACGACAGAGGGAGGAGCCGCTGGCTCCTCCTCTTTCTATTGGGGAATCCCTCACGGATTTCCCACTGGAACAATCGCGAGACGAGACTCTGCGACACGTGTTTGACCAAGTGAGAGTAATCGATGGTCAAACGCTCCAGCCGAACGCCACCCCGTCCTTCCCCTATTTTTCCATTTTGAAGGATAGATTATACTGAGTGACGCAGGACACTCAGACGAAAGAGCGAGTCACCCAGTTATTAATTCCAAAGAGCCGCGGGGAATTGGTATTCCAGGCGGCTCACTTTAATCCCATGGCTGGACACCTCGGGCAGGATAAGACACTAGCCCGGATAATGGCCTGATTCTATTGGCCGGGGATTCACGGCGACGTCCATAAGTGGTGTACGGCCTGCCGTGAATGCCAGTTAGTAAACCCAGCGGCCATTCCAAAAGCGCCTTTGCGCCCCCTACCATTAATCGAGACCCCGTTCGAAAGAATTGGGATGGATCTCATTGGGCTATTAGATCGGTCAACACGAGGGTACCGCTTTATATTGGTTCTGGTGGACTATGCAACGAGATACCCGGAAGCGGTGCCTCTTCGCAATATCTCAGCACGCAGTATTGCAGAGGCCCTCTTCCACGTCATCTCCCGGGTTGGAATCCTGAAAGAGATTCTGACTGACCAAGGCGCCTCGTTTATGTCATGAACACTGACCGAACTGTATGGGCTACTGGGTATTAAGCCGATCCGCACCAGCGTTTATCACCCACAGACGGACGGTTTAGTTGAATGGTTCAATTGCACCCTCAAAAATATTATCAAAAAATTCGTAAGTGAGGATGCACGTAACTGGGATAAGTGGCTCGAACCCTTGTTATTTGCAGTGCGAGAGGTCCCCCAAGCCTCCACGGGGTTCTCCCCGTTTGAATTATTATATGGGCGTAAGCCGCGTGGCATCTTAGATGTACTGCGGGAAAATTGGGAGGAGGGACCTTCACAGAGCAAAAATGAAATTCAGTACGTTATGGACCTGCGCGCAAAACTCCACACGCTCACCCACCTAACTCAGGAGAACTTGCGGCAGGCCCAGGAACAGCAGGTCTGCCTGTACAACAAGGGCACGTGCCTTAGAGAGTTCACTCCGGGAAATAAGGTACTCGTCCTGTTGCCCACGTCGAGCTCCAAATTAATCGCCAAGTGGCAAGGACCCTTTGAGGTCACACGGCGAGTCGGGGATGTCGACTATGAGGTTAGGCGAACGGACAGGGAGGGGGCACTACAGATCTACCACCTCAATCTGCTGAAACTCTGGAACGAGGAGGTCCCCGTGGCGTTGGTGTCAGTAGTTCTGGAGAAGGCGGAGCTGGGGCCGGAGGTTCAAAAAGGGACATTGGCAGCACGTACCTCTCCGGTCCCCTGTGGAGACCACCTCTCCCCGACCCAACTCACGGAGGTCGCCCAGTTGCAGGCCGAGTTTTCGGATGTGTTCTCGCCCCTGCCCAGTCGCACTAACCTCATAGAACACCACATAGAGACACCCCCGGGGGTGGTAGTGCGTAGCCGCCCTTACAGGCTACCCGAACACAAAAAAAAGGTGGTTCGGGAAGAACTTCAGGCCATGCTCGAAATGGGCATCGTCGAGGAGTCCCACAGTGACTGGAGCAGCCCGGTGGTCTTGGTTCCCAAGGCCGATGGCTCGGTCCGGTTCTGTGTGGACTATAGAAAAGTCAACGCGGTGTCTAAATTCGACGCGTACCCAATGCCTCGTATTGATGAGCTGCTCGATCGACTAGGCACGGCTCGCTTTTACTCGACACTGGATTTGACGAAGGGATATTGGCAGATCCCCTTGACTCCATTATCCCGGGAGAAAACGGCCTTTTCCACACCGTTCGGCTTACACCAGTTCGTCACACTTCCGTTTGGGCTGTTTGGGGCGCCCGCTACGTTTCAGCGGCTGATGGACAGGGTCCTCTGGCCCCACGCCACCTATGCGGCCGCTTATTTAGACGACATTGTCATTTATAGTAATGACTGGCAGCGGCACCTGCAACACCTGAGGGCCGTCCTTAGGTCGCTGAGGTGGGCGGGACTCACTGCCAACCCAAAGAAGTGTGCGATTGGGCGGGTGGAAGTACGGTATCTGGGCTTCCACTTGGGCAACGGGCAGGTGCGTCCCCAAATTAATAAGACAGCAGCGATTGCGGCCTGCCCGAGGCCCGAGACCAAAAAGGGGGTGAGACAGTTCCTGGGGCTGGCTGGCTACTATTGTAGGTTTATACCTAATTATTCGGACGTCACCAGCCCGCTGACTGACCTCAATAAAAAGGGGGCGCCAGATCCGGTCCAGTGGACGGAGCAGTGCCAGCGGGCTTTCTCTGAGGTAAAGGCTGCACTGTGTGGGGAGCCACTTTTACACTTTTACACTTTTTCAATGAAGATCACTTTAAACTAATCAGAAATACACTCTATACATTGCTAATGTGGTAAATGACTATTCTAGCTGCAAATGTCTGGTTTTTGGTGCAATATCTCCATAGGTGTATAGAGGCCTGTGGCAGCGGGGGCGTGGTCAAGCGCCGGTCTGTGACAGGAGGGCGGAGCCAGGGAAGGTGAGTGGCAGAAGCGCTACACCTGACGGTAGTTAACCTGTGTTTTGTGTGTGTTTTCCCAGTAACCGCTCCCTATTTAAGGAGGCAGAGAGAGAGAGCAGAGGGAGTGCAACCCGGGACCAGATGCAGAGAGTGTGTGTGTGTGTGTGTGTGTGTGTGTGTGTGTGTGTGTGTGTGTGTATGGATGGGCTTACGCCACAGTAGACTGAAAAGTTGTGGAAATAAATAGCCTTCTCTGCCTCGAAGCGTTGTCCTGCCGTCCTCTGTGCTCCACCCACACATTAAAAGCGCTACAGGGACATGCAAGGAAAAGTGATTTCTGCGCAAGACACACATGACAAAAAGAGGTGGTATACACTGACCAGAGTGGTTGACCCCCCTCTTGGGAACCAACAGCCTGAATGAGAGGATGTTGGCAGGTAGCCATTGAGAGACTGTCTAACCCCTGTATCAAGGGAAAAATAACATTAAACGATGATGATGATGATGGTGATGGTAAAGAGCAGTATACATTGTGCACAGAGTGCAAGCGGAGACTCCGGCAAGGCTAACTATGACAGCATAACTAAAAAGGATAACCAGAAGGTAATGTAGACAAGAGGGAGCCCTCGGACATAAAGCAGCCAGCCACGCCACCATCAATAAGTCCCTCTTACTGTTATAATAACTTCCACTCTTTAGTAAGGATTTCCACTAGTTTTTGAAATTTGGCTGAGGGAAATTCTGCCCATTTAGCCAGAAGAGAATTAGTGAGGTAAGGGACTGATGTTGGACATGAAGGCCTGGTGCACAGTCAGCATTTCAAATCCTCCCAAAGTCTCTGTGCAGGCCATTTGAGTTCATCCACACCAACCTTGGCAAACAATATCTTATTGGACCTTTGTGTACAAGGGTATTGTCATGGTGGAATAGGTTTGGACTAGGCCCTGTTAGTTCCAGTAAAAGGGATTCTTAATGCTGCAGCATCCAAAGACATTTTAGACAATTGTCTGCTTCAAACTTTGTGGCAACAGTTTGGGGAAGGCCCACATATGGGTGTGACAGTCAGTTGTCCAGATAATTTTGGCCATATAGTGTAGTGTATAAATCCAATATTATTGTATTTATTATGGTTCACATTATCTGTTTACAACTTTTCATTCCCAAGAAGGAAGGGGTAATATTAAAAGACATACAGTGGCAAGGCAAGTGTTATAAATCACCCCTCTCATCCCAAGAGACTTGAAGCTCTGTGCACGCATGCCCGCAGCACTCAACGGGACTTCCATGGGACTTTGTTTATGGATTTTGCTATGTCTGTTTGTCTTGTCTCCACCCTTGGTTACATTCCTTTCTTCACGCTGCCAGGTAAATTGCTTGAGAACAACCTACTCATGCCTGAGTCCTTGCATGAATCCCTGACCATTCCCAAGACCATACCTGAGCCTGAATCCATGTTTTGGCATCAAGCCATGTCCAAATCCAAGTCTCTGACTCAGTTCATGCCTGAATCCTTGTTCCTGTATTTAGCCCTACCTGTATTTGGCCATGCTTGAACCCATGCTTGAACCCAAGCCTCCACGTGAATCCATGTCCCTGCATCTAGCCCTGCCTGAACCTGAGCCCATATTCCTGTTTCAAATCAGGCCTGAGCCCAAGCCCTGCTCTGGGCCATGCCTGAACCCAAGCATCCACCTGAATCCATGCCTTTTTTCCAAGCCATGCCTGAATCAGTGCCCCTGCCTGGACCCATGTTCCTGCACAAAGCCTTGCCTGAATCTGAAGAGAACTCCGGAGGGGATGCTGTTCAGGACCAGCCACCAGCCCAGAGGCCCTGGCCCTCCCTTTTGGGTGGCCTTATATGGAGTAACTTTTTTGGGGGGGGATGTTATGAATTGCTCCTCTCATACCAAGCATGGCGCAGGCTTGAAGCTCTGCATGTGCATGCCCATGGTGCTAAATACACACTTTCATGGGACTTTGTTTATACATTTTGCCATGTGTGTTTGTCTTGTCTCTGCTCATTTTCTCATTGGTTATATTCCTCCCACGTTTTTATCTGTCTCACCTGTTGCCTGTTAGTTTGTCATTTAAGACCAGTGTTTTTCTGTGATCTGTGCAAAGCATTTATGTCTTTAGTTTGATTTAGTCTGTTATCAGTTGTATGCTAGTTTTCTGTTTTGTTTTCTCCAGTGTTTCATGCCAGGCTAAGTTTCCTCGTGCATTCCTAATTCTAGTTCATGTCTATTAGTGTAGATTTGCTTTTCTGTGTATGTCACTATGTTTAATAAACCCTGTTTTATTGCAGTTGCATCCTGTCTCAGCCTGCCTTCCATGATGGCAAGTAGTAAATTGCATGGTTAGGGAACTCCTTATTATTGTTTCTGAAAAGGAGTAAATCTGCAGAGATGTCCACAAGCACTGGTGACCGGCGGTTTTCTCTGCTTACACAGATGGTCTGCACCAGCTATTCGATCGCAGAAAAATATAACAAAAAAATTGCCTTTCAGTGTTCAAGCGATTTATATTGTCTCCACTGCCCATAATTTGCTGTAAATCCAGTTATTTCATCACAAAATTGTCTTTGACTCGGGTCTAGCATTACCAGAAGCAACGTCATATATGTTGATCAATTCTCGTGCTCTGATTAGCTGAGCCAGACCAGGTGACCATGCCATAGCAGATGGTAAAGACACAGTTGGTGGTTGTTGTAGACTATGTCGCTCGGTTTTCACAAAATGCCACTGAAGAAACTAAAATCCTCTGCGGGCCAAATATAAAGTCTATGTTTTCTGCAGGTTTATACATATAAATCATAATTAATATTTTCATATCAAAGAATTATTTTCATATCCAGAAGCTACCCAGAGTGCCTAAGTTCCCATAGAGATGTATGGTCCCTTAGCTAAGGCTTCAGACTTATAAAGTGCAAGTGCAAATAGCTGTGTGCAAACATTTATGCTGAAATTAAAACTATATATTACACAATACCACACCAGAAGCATAAGTGCATTACACATGCACCAGATATAATGTAGTTATGTACGTGTAGTTATGTTACAGAGACAGGCAACATACTACAGAGGGTAACTCAGAAAGCCAAGCACACATACATCTGGAGGGAAAGGTCATACATATTTTGCAAGTATTTTACAAGGAAATGGTTCATAATTTATTAGCTATGAGTGCACCAAAAGGTGTGTCAATTCAAAATTATCTGGGGGAGCATGCCCCCAGCCACCTCTAGCCTTAGTTTTGCCACTGCAAATCCCAGAACCTCCTACTACTTTTTTTTAATCCACTGGCTACTTCAGATTTTCCTGACAACCCTGCTTTGTTTGCATTAATAGATTTCCTTATCAAAGTACACCCTAATACTGGTGCAGTCTCACACTCCAAAGGGAAGCCAAACCTTATTGTCTGAAGAGATCTGATTTTTTAAATTATTATTATTTTAGTGGCGTCATGAGAGGGAGGCAAAGGTCAATACAAATGCACTTTGAAGTTTTTTTTTTTTTAAGAGACTGGCAAACAAATCCAAACTATTCAAAAACTGTGATAAAAAAAAAAACAGGTAAAAGGTCAGGCAAACAGTAAGCATCAATCCTAATTCATAAACTATGAGCAGAACAAAGTAAAAAAAACATTAAAAAGCAAAACATGGACATTGCAATACATGGAAATCAATGCTTGGCAAGTTCAGATAAATATGCAACGAGTATTACTTTGCAATGTGGATGTGGAATTGAAGTCCTAAATACTGTTTGGAGCCGATTGTGTTCAGGTGTCTGTGATTAGTAATGTGTGTTCAGATGTGTGATTCAGGTGACTGTGAACATGACAAAGTTTGTGGGTGTAGTCCATGAAGGCCATATTTGTATGCCGTGGTGTGTTCTGGGAAATGGAGGTTTCTTGCTGATTCCAACCTTAACCTGACAGACACCTTCCCCCAAAAAACATATACACACAAACACCCACCCACCCCGAAGGCTCACTCCGGGAGCAGTGTTTCTTCTGGGTCTATCTCTAGGGTGAGGACATGGACATTTTGGATGTTGGGCATGGAATTTTTGGTAGAGGATGCGGTCAAGAACGTCATGGACTGGAATGCAGCACTGGTCTTCTGGACCACAGCCCTCCCATTTGATGAGGTATTCCAGCTTTCAATTCTTGCGATGTGAGTTGTGTATCATCTTGACAAGATGAACGAGCTGATTGTCCTTCAATATTCAGTGGTACTGTGGTGGGAACGTCTGTGGCTAATGGAATTGGTATGACCAGTTTGAGGTGTAATACATGGAATAATGGTTCTAGTTTGCTGTCTCATTGTAAGTTGAGCTTATACTTGCACTCACTGATTTGTTTTAGGATCTTGTATATCTGGGATTCAGTTTCTTACACTCTTGGATGATTCTGAAGTCTTTGGTGGCCAACCAAACTCAAGCCCAGGGTTGCTATTGTGGTGTTTCCCCTTGGTGATGATTCCACCATTAACCTGACAAGTGTTTTTTTGTGTTGGTGTTGTGTGGCAGATTTGTAGTACCTCTTTTGAGCTGTCTGCCATTCCTGTAGCACTGTGGCCAACAATAACACTATTCAGCTTTGAGTAAAAAAGGAATGGATTTAATTGAGGGGGAAAATACATCCATCCATTATCTGTAACCGCTTATCCTGTGCAGGGTTGTGGGCAAGATGGATTCCCAGCTGACTATGGGCGAGAGGTGGGGTACACCCTGGACAAGTCGCCATGTCATCGCAGGGCTGACACATAGAGACAAACAACCATTCACACTCACATTCATACCTACAGTCAATTTAGAGTCACCAATTAGCCTAACCTGCATGTCTTTGGACTGTGGGGGAAACCAGAGCACCCAGAGGAAACCCACGCAGACACGGGGAGAACATGCAAACTCCACACAGAAAGGTCCCCATCGGCCATTGGGTTCAAACCCAAAACCTTCTTGATGTGAGGCGACAGTGCTAACCACTACACCACCGTGCTGCCCTGAGGGGGGAAAAGCTGTTTCTTAATCACTGAAAATAGTTTCATTAGCTCCTAAAGCTCTGCCTAATTTGTCAGTTGAGAAAGAGGACGTCTTCCAACTGCATTTAAGACAGACAGAGAAAAAATGATACACAATCAATACCATGTGCACAGAAAAATGTCTTTTTAAATGGATAACTATATCCCCCAGCCTCTTCTTCCCCTCTGTTTTTTTGTTTTCTCTTGCACTTGTATTTTTGTATTTTGTTTTGCCTCTTTTTCTTCATCTCCCCTCCCTCTTGCTGTCCTTTTCCCCCTTCTCTTAATTTCTGTCTTTCCTGCTGCTTTTCATTCCCGTTTTTCTTTTCATTGTTTTTTCACCCACCCCTGTTCTCACTGGGACCTCGGTTTCTTTTCTTCCTCTATTCAGTTTTTCTTTATTCTCTTTTCTCAATAGTTGCACTGCTTAAAGGGGAAGGAAAAGGAGAAGGGGAGAGGTTGGTTTCAGTCAGAGTACAAAACTTCTTCCTACTTACAGCTAAATTTGGCTACAGGGACTTTCTGTACTCTGTACAAGCTTACCTACATCAACAAATAAAATTTATTCAATCAAAGCACCCTTTGGGGAGAGGCTACAGAAAGTGGCACCACCATTGCTCGTGCTAAAACTGCATAAATCATGTACTACACCCATGAAATTTGTGCAGTACATGATTTCAGCTGATTGTGACTGAAATGTGTGTTTTGTTTTGCTTTTGTTTTTTCCCCCCTACATAATGCCTTTTCCCAGTTTTGGGATGATTCATCATGGTGTATTGCCAAAACATGTTATAACAGTGTTATAACAGAATTTATGATTGTAAGGAATTTTAAATGTGTTTGTGTGTACACTGGGGGGAGGGGGACCTTTAAGAGAAAACTGAAGAACCCTTACAGGTTCTAAAATTACAAGATTGTACGTTCTAATCCATGGCACTGATCAGGGCCATTTAGGAGATTAAGAGCAGCAGAGCATATTGAGCCACATAGTACAATAACTCTAACATGGGCATTGTTTTGTAGGTGCTATGCTATAGCCTTAGAGATTCAAATGCACTGACTTGGCATGGAAGCTTGAGAATCAACAGCCATAAAATCAATGTATAAGACCACTCTGTGTGTTGCATATATAATGAGCAGTGGTAAAAGTAGTAAAATGTGGCCAGGAAAGCAAATTATTAAAAATGCAGAATTGATAAAGCAACTGATGAAACTTCTCTCTCTCTCTCTCTCTCTCTCTCTCTCTCTCTCTCTCTCTCTCTCTCCTCCATAAGTAAGAAACAGAAAGAAGCCCAGCATGATGGAATGGCAAGCTTGAAGGGGAGAGAAAGGTGAAAGACAGATGAAAGTGAAAAGAGATAAAAGCCAGTGTGAGGAGGGTGCAGGATAAAGCAGGAGGAAGGGAGACCGAGATGAAAGCAAAATGAGAAAAGATAAGAACAGAGTGAGGGAGACGGAAAGGGAAATGGACGGAGAGATAGTGTACAGTGCAGAAAAAGCAGTAACCATGGAAACAAGAAGGTACAAAAGGAGAGAAAGAGAGCGGGGGGGTTGATTTAAAAGAATGAAACTCAGGAGTAGACAAAAAAGTAATTCTGGCTGAAATTTGTTAGAGTGAGGGAGAAATACAAAGAATGGGAAAGTCACACGGAAGGGAACAGTGGCTCCTTGTAACCTAGGTAGAGACGCCTAGTGTTTACAGGCCTTGCAATTTCAGCATAGAACGCAATTGGAGCGCCACTCATTCTACCAATGTAACCTTGTAGCATCACACTGACAATCTTACATGTCATGTTCTGGCTGAGTGAACCAATATTAGGACTCTTATGACTCATTTATATGGCCATGATGAAAACCAATCTTCACTCTAAAATAGGACACTGCATAACACATTCCCAACACATTACCATTTATCTAACATTATTTGGAATTATGAAGCAGGAACAGTGTGCTTTCCTTTCTCACATGACAGCTAGGAATATGACCCCATGACCCTGGTGGGGCAGAGAAGTGGTTGCACCTAATTCAGTGACCATGGGATTATGGCAGTGTGTATGGCTGTTTTATTCACACACAATCACTGTGCCTGAAAATGTCCATGTTTGCCTTGCCATACAGAATGGAAGGCAGACAGTAGGTTCTTACTTTATGGTTTTGAATCTCTCATGGCTCTCTTTCTTTATCTCTTCCTCTCCCTCCCCCTTCTGTTTTACTCTTGCTCTCTCTTTATATTTGCTTCATGTTCTCACTCACCCTACCTCTTGATCTCCCTCCTCACTGTCTCCCTCTCCCTACTTCCACCCTCATCTACCCTACCTTTCTTGTACACACTCATTTTTCTGCTCTTCCTTTTCCCTCCATCTTCCTTTTTCTGTAGCTCCTGCTTGTGCTACCTTACCCCTTCTCTCTTCTTTGTATGTTTCTTGGTGAATACCCTTCTCCTTTGCTCCCTCAAAACTTTTCTTTTTTAAAAAAATTCCCTTGCTCTTTCTACTCTTCTCTCCTTTCTCAGCATAATCATATATTTTCAACATTGTCTCTCAATTTTGTTCCCCAATTGCCAAATCTCTCTTTTTTTTTTTTTGCGCATGTGTATGTGTGAAAATTTGCATATTTTGCAGTGAAATTGCTGATTTCTGAGGGGTTGTGCTGAAAGCACACAAGTATTGAAATGATCCTACTCCTGTTTTCTAAATTCATGGAGCTTGTCCGTGCTCTTGAGCATGTGCCAAAGTGTATCAGCAATTCATGTGAGAAAATGATTAAGACATCTAGAAAGCCACTTCAAATAATGATGTTCCATGAGGGGAACAGCTCCTCCTCACTTCCACCCAGTGAAGATGGATAGCTCAGCACATGTCCTTTATAACTGGGTAGCTGAAGTAAATTAGAAGTAAGCTTAACACATATGTACTCTCATCCTGAAGTTTTTGGGATATGCAGTCTAGGCTTGTGAGGGGAGGATTCTGAAGCATTGTAGCTATGCTTGTTCTTCATTTCTTCCTCTGTGCTATAGTTCTCTCTCAATTACTTCAGTGACATCTAGCCTGTCTGCCTATCTCTCCTCCATATCTGTATCTTTCTGAATATATTACCTCCTCCTTTCAGAATCAAAATCCCAGCATACTCTGCAGAAATGTACTTTATTTGCACTAACTGGCCACTTTTTTAGAAATGCCATAACATCACCATATACAAATACACATTTTGTATTTGTTCACAAAAAAAATTTTGTTCTCAAAAAATCCTGACTTCTTTATGGCATGGATTCAACAAGGTGTCTGAAACATTCCTTTAAATTTCTGGTCCATGTTGACATGATTGCAACTACTGACACAAAAGAGGTTGGGAACATGGATTCATGCTGTTGTAGATTCATCAGACCAGGCAACATTTTGTGATAATCAACTGCCTGGATGAAGTGAGCCTGGGCCCCGTGTAGCCTCAGATTTTCTTGGGTGTTAAGAGTGGGACCCAATGTGATCCATCATCTGTTGTAGCCCATCTGCCTCAAAGTTTGATGTGCATTTCTACTCATCACAGATGTAAATAGTGATTATTTAAGTTACTGGTGCCTTCTTTTCAACTTGAACCAGTCTGGCCATTCTCCTCAGATATCTTTCATCAACAAGAAATTTCACCTGCAGAACTGCAGTCGCTTGATGTTTCCTGTTTTTTTGTTTTGTTTTTGCACTATTCTGTGTAAACTGTAGAAACTGTTGCATGTGGAAAGACCAGGGGATTAGCAATTTCTAAAACACTCAAACCAGCCTGTCTGATATAAACTGTGCCACAGTTAAGGTTGCGGCGATCACATTTCCCCCTCAATTCTGATGTTTGATACAAACATTAACTGAAGCTCTTACCTGTGTTTGTATGGCTTTATGCAGATAATACTGTTTTTAATTCCTAATAACGTGAATTAATAATTTTATATTTTCAATTTAAAAAAAATGACATTTTTAGACTATTTGGATATCTGGGGATATTTGTCATAATTTTAACAATGGAGTTCATTTTTATGCTAGCCTAGCCTTGAACACACTGTTTGCTGGTTAATAAACTAGTTTCACAACACTTGCAATCTGATTTTATTGCTTCTCAAATGAGTATGACAGTTTTATTTCCATACAGGTTTTATCATTGTGAACATGACCTAGCAAATAACATTATCTGATGTAAGCAGTGTTTTCTCTCACACAACACACACTAAATAAATAAATAAATAAATAAATAAATATCCTTAATCTTACATGATAATATATGACTAGAAATTTGCAGTGTGCCTGAAAATTCAGGTTTCTTACAAGGACTAGCTGTTACAATCCCTAATGAATCAGCTCAGCACTTGCCTTGAGCAGATCAGGTCGACATGTCCTCTTAGTTGGGTTGAGCATGGGAGTGACCACTTAGTGATGTTTTTCTAATGCGACATATCTTCAGCTGTGCACCGCAACCTCATTGTGTGTTTTGGCCATTTATCACAATACACCCTCAGTTGTGGCAGGCCCACCACAGGCTGATTAGAGCCGGGTGTGTTCCGCATGGAACTAAGTGCTCATTTAGCTCCCCACGCTGGCACTTTTCTTCTCAGCCACAGCTAGTGACTGCACTTTTCAGTGACTGAGGCGAGTTCCTTGATGATCTTCCTCTGGGTCTGCCCTCTGATTCCTATTTCCTTCAGGAATCTTACTGTGGATCTGGCAATAAATCCCCTGTAGCCCACCTCCACTGGGCACACCTTCACAGTCCAGCCCCGATCCTCTGCTTCAGCTGCCAGGTTGGCATAGCACAGCCTTTTTCTTTCATATGCCTCATCAATGGCATCTTCCCAGGGGACCGTCAGCTCAACTATGAAAACACGGCGGCAGGAGTTGGACCAGAGCACCAGATCTGGACGCAGATTGGTCACAGCAATCTCCGACAAGAAAGTAATCCTCTGGCTTAGGTCAACCCACATTTCCCAGTCTCTCACTGCATTTAGTTGGCTGGAGTCTGAGGGTTCGATCTTGGTCAGCTGCTTTTGGCCTTCCTGGACAAAGGCTGTTTTCTGTGGGAGAGTACCTTGGGCAGCTGGTGGGATGGCATTGATCATAACTCTCTTGTGCTCAATTGCAGAGGCTAAGGATTTCAGTACTTCATTGTGCTGCCAGGTGTAACTTCCTTGGGTCAGGCAGATCTTACAACCCACTAAGATGTGTTTGAGGGTTGCCGGGGCCACACACAGGGGACATGCTGGATCCTCTCCAAGCCAGAGATGTAGGTTTGCTGGAGAGGGGAGAACATCGTAAGTCGCTCTGATGATGAAACTTAGCTTGTTCGCCTCCATGTTCCACATCTCGCTCCAGGTGATCTTCCTTTTCTCTATGCCATCCCATCTCATCCACTGGCCTTGCTGTGCTTGGGAGACTGCTCTGGCACACCTAGCTGCTTCCTCCTGGTGTCGCACCTCCTCCACCACCGTGTGCCGTCGTTCAGTTGGGGTCACCTTTTGCCATGTGGGTGCAATTGTTCCTAATCCGAAGCCTCCTCTGCTGTATTGGACATGTCCCACAATGTCCCGGTGTCTGAGAGCAGCCTGTGCATCTACCACTGCATTGTGTGGCTTCCACTTCTTCCCCGTTGCCAGGGTGGGAGCAGTGCCTCGTACCAAAGGATCCTGGGACTCGGTAAGGGTCAACTCCAGCCATGCTTTGCCATATTTGTACTCCTCCACCAGGCTTGAGATGGGCAGGAAGAGGGCTCCATTCCCAGACTTTCCCACACTGCTCAGGCATCTTGGCAGCCCAAGCCACTTCCTCAGCTGGGCATTCACCAGTCTCTCCAGTCTATTGGCATGGGATAATCCAACTTCATAGATGGTAATGGGCCACATGAGATGGGTCAGGAGACCAAACTGGAAACACCACACCTTCAAATTCCCTGGAAGACCAGTGCTGTTGATTTGGTTCAGGACGTGCATTGTATCCTGCCTAAGTTGTTCCACTTGTTCAGCATCTTTTGAGGGCTGCACTGTACCAACGTCCAAGGCTTTTGATAGGTTTCTCCAGGATCGTTGGTATTAGCTCCCCAATGATACAGAACCTCTCATTGGAGAGTTGTCCTTTAACAATGGAGATGCTGCAGCATTTACTGGATTTAATCTTCATTTGAGCCCAGTTGATGTTTTCCTGGAGTTTGTTCATCAGACGTTTGGTGCACGGCTGCTTTGTTGTTAAAATCATCAGGTCGTCCATATATGCCCTGATTGGAGGAAGACGCAGCCCATTCTCCAAATGTTCACATCCAACCACCCACCATAATGCTCGGATGATCATCTCCATTGCCATAGTGAAAGCCAGGGGAGAAATCATGCAGCCCACCATTATTCCAATCTCCAGGTGTTGCCAGGCAGTGGTGCTGTCCTGTGTTGTGATGCAGAACTGAAGGTCTTGGAAGTAAGCCTTGACCAGTTTTGTTATGCTCTCAGGGATGTGGAAGAATTTGAATGCCGTCCAGAGTATTTCGTGTGGCACTGACCCAGAGGCATTGGCAAGATCTAAGAAAACCACATGCAGGTCTTTCTTTTCCTTCTTGGCCATTTGTACCTGGTGCCAGATGATGCTTGCATGTTCCAGGCATCCTGAAAAGCCACTTATGCCGACCTTCTGTACTGAGATGTTGACGAGGTTGTTTTTCACTAGGAAGGCTGAAAGCCTTTGGGACACGACACTGAAGAATGTTTTCCCTTCCACATTCAGGAGACTGATCTGGCAGAACTGGCTGATGGTTGAGGAGTTTTTTTTCCTTGGGAATCAAGATCCCTCCTGCCCTTCGCCATGCTTTTGGTATGATGCCTTTATTCCAAGCCACCTTCATTTGGCACCAGAGATACTTCAGGACACCAGGAGTGTTCTTGTAGACCTTACAGGGAACACCATTAGGCCCAGGGACTGATGCTGATCTCGCCTGCTTTACTGTGCTCTCTACTTCGCTCCAAGTAGGCGGCCTTGTTTCCATCTGATGTGCTGGTGGTTGGATTGGTGGCATGTCAACCAGGATAGGGGTGGGCACATGCCTCTGATTTGTCGGAATAGGTCTTTTCCAGGTGCTTCTCCAGCTCCCTTATGGGTACTTTTAGGGTCCCTGTTTTCTCCTTGACAGAGAGGCCTTTAGAAAACTTGTATGGATCTTTGTAGAAAGCAGCCCTCGATCACTTTCTTCTTACATTGCTTCCTTAAGCACTCTGAAAATAAACTAAAAATTGTGTGCAATTTTATATCTAACAATATTGAGAGTTTTTTCTCATGTTTTCCGGTGGAAAACATATAAACATAAAAAGATACAGTGTGTATTTATAACAATTGTTAGAAACATCAGTGCTCTAGCCTGAATCATATTACTGTCATCACATTTGTAGTAACCACAATATTATTTGTCTTTTGGATTTGGTTATTTGGAAATAACTCAAGGAAAAATTATATATAGCAACATAGTTTCAAATATTTTAAACAATTTTTAAAGATTTATCATTAAACAAGCATTTACTGATGGTCTTACACACACACACACACACACACACACACACACACACACACACACTATTTTATATACATATATACAGTGCCTCCTCCGGGTGCTCCAGTTTCCCCCACAGTCCAAAGACATGCAGGTTAGGTTAACTGGTGACTCTAAATTGACCGTAGGTGTGAATGTGAGTGTGAATGGTTGTCTGTGTCTATGTGTCAGCCCTGTGATGACCTGGATGTCCAGGGTATACCCCGCTTTTCACCCATAGTCAGCTGGGATAGACTCCAGCTTGCCTGCAACCCTGTAGAACAGGATAAAGCAGCTAGAGATAATGAGATGAGATATACAGTGCCTTGCAAAAGTATTCATCCCCCTTGGTGTTTGTCCTGTTTTGTTGCATTACAAGCTGGAATTAAAATGGATTTTTGGGGGGTGAGCACCATTTGATTTACACAACATACCTACCACTTTAAAGGTGCAAATTGTTGTTTTATTGTGACATGATAATTAAGATGAAAAAACAGAAATCTGTAATGTGCATAGGTATTCATCCCCTTTTGTATGAAACCCCTAAATAACAGCTGGTCCAACCAATTCACTTCATAAGTCCCATAATTAGTTCATTAAGATCCACCTGTGTGCTATCAAAGTGTCATATGATCTGTCACATGATGTCTGTATAAATCAACCTGTTCTGCAAGGACCCTGACTCTGCAACATGACTAAGCAAGCAACATGAAACCCAAGGAGCATTTCAAACAGGTCAGAGACAAAGTTGTGGAGAAGTATAGATCAGGGTTGGGTTATAAAAAAAAAAAATCCCAAACTTTGAATATCCCAGGGAGCACCATTAAATCCATTATAGCAAAATGGAAAGAATATGGCACCACTACAAACTCGACAAGAGAAGGCTGCCCACCAAAACTCGCAGAACGGGCAAGGAGGGCATTAATCAGAGATGCAACAAAGACACCAAAGGTAACACTGAAGGAGCTGCAAAGATCCACAGTGGAGATGGGAGTATCTGTCCATAGGGCCACTTTAAGCCATACACTCCACAGACCGGGTCTTTCTGGAAGAGTGGCCAGAAAAAAGCCATTGCTAAAGGAAACACGTTTAGAATTTGCCCAACTGCATGTGGTAGACTCCCCAAACACATGGAAGAAGGTTCTCTGGTCAGATGAGACTAAAATTGATCTTTTTGGCCATCATGGGAAATGCCATGTGTGGCACAAACCCAACACCCTGAGAACACTGTTCCTACAATGAAGCATGGAGGTGGCAGAATCATGCTGTGGGGATGTTTTTCATCTGCAGGGACAAGAAAGCTGGTCAGGACTGATGGAAAGATGGATGGCCCTAAATATGGGACAATTCTGGAGGAAAATCTGTTTGAGTCAGCCAGAGGTTTGTGACTGAGACGAAGGTTCACATTCCAGCAGGATAATGACCCTAAACATACTGCAAAAGCTACACTGGAGTGGCTTAAAGGGAAACATTTAAATGTCTTGGAATGGCCTAATCAAAGCCCAGACCTCAATCCAATTGAGGATCTGTGGTATAACTTGAAGATTGCTGTACACTAACGCAACCCATCTAACTTGAAGGAGTTGGAGCAGTTTTGCCTTGAGAAATGGGCAAAAATCCCAGTGGCTAGATTTGCTAAGCTAATAGAGACATAACCTAAGAGTCTTGCAGATGTAATTGCAGCAAAAGGTGGCTCTCTCAAATATTGATTTTTTTTTTTTGGGGGGGGGATACCCATGCACACTCCAGATTTCTGTTTTTTTTATCTTAATTATTATTTGTGTCACAATAAAAAAAAAACTATTTGCACCTTTAAAGTGGTAGGTATGTTGTGTAAATCAAATGGTGTTAACTCCCCCCCCCCCCCAAAAAAAAACAAACAAACCACCAATCCATTGAAATAAAGATGGCGCCGCAAGAGTGGCAGCTAGTTGCAGTAGCTCCGAGCGTGTTTGTGTTTTGGTATGTTTTTGTACTTTTTTTCATGTTTCTTTCTGCACTAGTCTCAGTCAGAAGTGTGCACCTAGGGATGTACTACTCACGAGACTGTGCATTTGTATTTTTCTCTTTTTCTTTCTGTGGCTAGTTAAATCGGCATCAGCGGACCCTTTTAGCCACGGCTCCATTGTTTACACTCGGGAGCAGCTGTTAGCACTGCGCAACACCAAGGTACTCCCCGTGGAAAGACCGGTGATCCCCGTGGAAAGAAGGAGAAGGGGATGCAGAGCTGGAATGAAGTGCTGGGAGAAGAAAAGACGGTATAAACCATGCATACCGTCTGTCATCATGGGAAATGTAAGATCTCTCCCTAATAAGATGGATGAGCTAACGGTGCTAACCAGGCTGCAGAGGGAGTACCGGGAGTGTAGCCTTATGTGCTTCACAGAGACTTGGCTGAATTAACTCTCACCTGACTCACACGTCACTCTGGACGGATTTCAACATGTGAGAGCGGACAGGAAAGCCAAGGAGAGCAGTAAGAGGAGAGGAGGGGGTATAGCGATGTTTGTGAATGACAGATGGTGTAACCCGGGGCACATCAGGGTAAAGGAGCAGTTTTGCAGTAAAAACATTGAACTGATAGCGGTTAGCATTCGGCCATATTACCTCCCGAGGGAATTCTCGCACATTATCGCGATAACTGTGTACATCCCCCCGGCGGCCGATGCTGCTGCAGCCTGTGAGCTCTTACACACTACAGTGTCAAAGCTTCAGACATCGCACCCCCAGTCCCTGCTACTAATCTCCGGTGACTTCAATCATGCTTCCCTGTCCTCCACTTTCCCAACCTTCACTCAGTATGTGAAATGCCACACCAGAGACAATAGAACTTTGAATTTAATGTATGTGAACACGAAGGACACATATAGCTCATCACCCCTCCCCCCGCTGGGCTGTTCTGACCACAATCTGGTTCACTTGTCCCCTACATTCATACCTATGGTGAATAAACAACCACCCACCAAGAGGTATGTAAGGAGCTGTTCTGAGGAGACTAGTATGGCACTGAGGGACTGCTTTGACACCACGGACTGGGATGTGTTGTGTGAACCTCACGGGGATGACATTTATAGCCTGACAACCTGCATCATGGATTACATTAATTTCTGTGTTGAAAACACTGTGCCAGTCAGGAAGGTATGGTGTTTTCCCAACAATAAACCCTGGGTGACCTCTGAACTAAAAGCCCTATTAAACGAGAAGAAGAGGGTTTTTAAATCTGGCAACAAAGAGGAGATGAGGAGAGTGCAGAGGGAGCTGAAGAGGGGGATAAGGAGAGGCAAGGACAGCTACAGGAGGAAGCTGGAGGAGTGCCTCAAGGGGAGCAACACCAGAGAGGTATGGAGAGGCCTGAAAACCATCTCTGGCCACACAAAGGACAGTGGGAGGGGCCCTGTATCTGGGGGCCAAGACTGGGCAAATGAGTTGAATCTCTTTTTCAACAGATTTGACTGTGTCACCCCACCCTCCCCCACTCACCATAGTCCTGACCTGTCTGTGTTATCACTCCACCACCACCCCTCTCCCCTCATAATACCTCTGACACCAACAGCTCCCTCCTTACACCATATCACCCCCCTCCACTCCCTGCCAGACCAATCCACACACTCCACCCCCGACCTCACTCTACAGGAGTCACACCTCGGCTACACCCCTCACCTCTCCATAACAGCTGATCAGGTGTTGAAGGAGCTGAGGAGGATCAAGACGAGGAAAGCTGCTGGCCTTGATGGTATCAACTCCAGACTGCTTAAGGACTGTGCAGATCAGCTCTGTGGGATTCTTCTGTACATTTTCAACTTGAGCCTCAGTCTGGAGAAAGTTCCACTTCTGTGGAAAACATCATGTGTGGTTCCAGTTCCCAAGACTGCGCACCCCAGGGAGCCCAACCACTTTTGGCCAGTAGCTTTAACGTCTCACCTCATGAAGATCATGGAGAGGATTGTTCTCTCCCACCTCCGACACGTGGTGAACAGTGAGATGGACCCCCTGCAGTTTGCATATCGACCGGGCATTGGTGTGGATGACACTGTCATTTACCTGTTACACCGGTCACTTTTGCACCTGGAGGGCACTGGGAGCACTGTGAGAATCATGTTCTTTGACTTCTCCAGTGCTTTCAACACAATCCAGCCATCACTGCTTAGGGGGAAGCTGGAGGGAGCTGGTGTCGACTGCCACCTGGCTGCATGGATCATCGACTACCTCATTAACAGACTGCAGTATGTGAGGCTCCACGACTGTGTGTCTGATGTGGTAGTCTGCAGCACAGGGGCTCCACAGGGTACAGTGCTCTCTCCTTTCCTCTTTACACATCTGACTTCAGCTACAACACGGACAGCTGCCACCTCCAGAAGTTCTCTGATGATACAGCCATCGTTGGATGTGTGTCAGAGAGGGACAATCTGGAGTACAGAGAGGTCATCACCAACTTTGTCGCCTGGTGCGAACTGAACCACCTGCGCATCAATGCCAGCAAGACAAAGGAGGTGGTGATCGATTTCAGAAGGACGGTTTCCCAAATTGCACCAGTGAACATCCAGGGCTTGGACGTTGAGATCGTGGAGGAGTACAAATACCTGGGTGTTCACCTCAACAACAAACTGGACTGGACTAACAACACAGATGTCCTGTACAAGAAGGGCCAAAGTTATCTCCACCTCTTGAGAAGAGTGAGGTCTTTTGGTGTGTGCAGGACACTGCTTAGGACTTTTTTTATGACTCTGTGGTAGCATCAGCGATTTTCTACGCTGTGGTCTGCTGGGGCTGTGGAAGTTCAGAGAGGGACAGGAAGAAACTTAATAAACTGGTCAGAAGGGCTGGCTCAGTCTTGGACTGTCCTCTGGACTCCATTGAGGTGGTGGGTGAGAGGAGGATGTTGGCCAAGCTGGCCTCAATCATGGATAACCCCTCTCACCCCCTACATGAGGCTGTGGGGGCTTTAAGCAGCTCTTTTAGTAGTAGACTGCTACACCCATGGTGTAAGAAGGAGAGATACCGCAGGTCATTCATACCGGCTGCTGTCAGACTGTATAACACCCACAACTTGTAACGTAGCACCAATAACCTGTTTGTTGTTATATTTGCACTACTTCACCACTACTACCTCTGCCATCTCTCATCGATGCAATTATTATGTGCAATAATATAGGCCTGAAACTATTTTTATGCATACTTGTGTGTGTATATATATATATATATATATATATATATATATATATATATATATATATATATATATACACATATATATATATGTAATTATTTATGTGCAATTATAATGTGCAATTTTTCCGAGCCTCTCAATAAGGCAATTTTTTTCTATACTTTTTCACGGTAGATAATGCAAATAGCCCTCTGTATTTAATCCTTCGTTTGTCTAATTTTTATTTCAGTTTTATTTGTTATCTGTTTGACTTTTTCTTGCTACTGTAACATGTGAATTTCCCTGATGTGGGATGAATAAAGTGAATCTAATCTAATTTTAATTCCAGCTTGTAATGCAACAAAACAGGACAAACACCAAAGGGGATGAATACTTTTGCAAGACATTGTGTGTGATATATATAAAATCACCCCCCAACTATGATATAATTTAAACCTGCAAAAAAAGTCTTATTTTTTCAGTGTTCAGACTTGTGTAGGCATGTCTGATCACATTCTAACTGACACCTGACCTTTGCACACTCCAATTGTGGTTTGTATGCACACCACTAGTTGCCCCTTTCAGTTAATTTAAGCTTAGCTACCATAAAATAATTTTAAAAATTATAAATAATGTGAAATTAAACAAAACCTACATTTGGGAACTATTCTTTGGATGTTTGGCATGTTGAGGAAAGGTTCTGAGGGCGTGTGCAACATTTGTGTCATGGTTACCTATAGGGAGCAGAGTTAAGTTCAAATACAAAAATATAGCATACTGCATATGTTTTGGAATAAGTGGATATTAGTGGAATTTTATTTCTGCTTACATAAGAGAAATAGTTGCCATCAGCCAGTCAGATTCCAAGGGGCATTTGACAAGGTCAACACTGAGCTTTTGCCACTTGAATAGTACAATTCCCTCTGAAAGTTTTGGAATAGCAAGGCCAATCCTTTTGGTTTTGCTATATACTAAAGACATTTGGATTTGAGATCAAAACATGAATCAGATAATAGATTAGTATTTCAGCTTTAATTTCCTGATATTTACAATTTTCTTCAGTTTTGTTTTTATTTAATAAGGCTTAAATAATTGTGTGTGGTCCTTCCCAACATCTATAAACAAACCTCAGGTGACCAAAAGAACCCACATACAAGATTTCAATTCAGTAATATTTTTCCCAAAAAAATAAACCAACATTCAGAAACCAATATATATTTTTTAAAATGTACAAAATATATATTTTTTAAATGTACAAAATATATTTTTAAATGTACAAAATATCTTTTTACATTTTTTTTAAATGTAAAAAATGTAGGGCATTCATTTACAGTGGGGCAAAAAAGTATTTAGTCAGTCACCAATTGTGCAAGTTCTCCCACTTAAAAAGATGAGAGAGGCCTGTAATTTTCATCATACGTATACCTCAACTATGAGAGACAAAATGAGAAAAAAAAATCCAGAAAAATCACTGTGGCAGCGGGGGCATGGTCAAGCGCCGGTCTGTGACAGGGGGGCAGAGTTGGGGAAGGTAAGTAGCAGAATCGCTTCACCTGAGTGTAATTAACCTGTGTTTTGTGTGTGTTCTCCCCAGTAAACCGCGCCCTATTTAAGGAGGGAGAGTGAGAGCGGAGGGGAGTTGTTGCCGAGAGGAGACTACGGTGTGATTGTGTGTGAATCTCCGAGTATTGGCTTTTGAGTGTTAGACTGAAAAGTTTGGCAATAAAAACCGTATATTGCACCCTGATCTCTGTCCTGCCGTCTTCTGTGCTCCACCCACACGTTGTTCTCACTACAGTGGTGCTGAAACCCGGGAAAGGTGGAGCACCTGTCCTGCAGCCCCATGGAATCCTCCCCGTTCGCGGACTTGGTCCACGCCCTCGCCACGGCTCAGCAGAGCCAGCACCAGGCACTCGTCACGCTACGGAAGGAGCAGGAGCGCCGCTTCGAAGCCCTGGTGCTGGCTCAGCAGGAAGACCGAGAGGCGTTCCGGCGCCTCCTCACGTCGGCGGGGTCCACCAGCGTCCCGGCCGCGGGCCCATCTCCCATCACCTTGACCAAGATGGGCCCGCAGGACGACCCCGAGGCTTTCATCGCGTTGTTTGAGCAGGTCGCCGAAGCCTCGGGGTGGCCGATGGAGCAGCGCGCGGCGCGCCTCCTCCCCCTCCTGACGGGAGAAGCGCAGTTAGCCGCACTACAGCTCCCCGCCGACCACCGGCTGGCCTACGCTGACCTTCGCCGGGCTGTCCTCCAGCGCGTGGGGTGCACGCCGGAGCAGCAGCGCCAGCGCTTCCGCGCGCTACGGATGGAGGAAGTCGGCAGCCCATTCGCGTTCGGCCAGCAACTCCGGAACGCCTGCTGGCGGTGGCTGAGGGCTGAAGATCGCGACACCAAGGGAATCATCGACCAGGTGGCGCTGGAACAGTTCAGCGCCCGCCTACCCGCCGGAACCGCAGAGTGGGTTCAGTGCCACCGCCCGGCGTCGCTGGATCAGGCCGTAGGACTGGCGGAGGATCATCTGGCGGCTGTCCCGGTGGCAGGACAACGGATGACATCATCTTCTCTCTCCTCTTCTCTCTCTCTTCCCCCTCCTCCCGTGTCCCGTCCTCGCCGCATTCCCCCACCACGGAGGCGGGGGCCGGCTCCACCCCAGCTGACCCGCCACACCCGTGGTGCCCTCCTGTTTCTCCCTTCTGTGTCTGTCTCTCCCCCCCCTCAGGTGAGTGACCCTCAAACCACAGCTGCAGAGGGGAGGCCCGGGCCGGTTTGCTGGCGCTGCGGGGAACCGGGCCACCTGCAACAACAGTGTGCCGCGATGGAGGTGGGGGTGGTGGTGCGGATCCCCGACGCGCCAGAGGCTGCCCTCGATCAGGCCGGAGCGTATCGCATACCGGTAAGTGTACAAGGGGCGACATATCAGGTGTTGGTGGATTCGGGTTGCAATCAGACCTCGAGCCGCCAAAGCCTGGTGCAAGACGAGGCATTGGGGGGAGCACAAGGGGTGAAGGTGTTGTGTGTGCACGGGGATATTCACTGCTACCCGTTGGTGTCGGTCCACATACATTTCAGAGGGGAAAAATCAATAGTGAAGGCGGCGGTTAATCCTCACCTTACCCACTCTTTGATCATGGGGACTGATTGGCCGGGATTTCGGGGGTTGATGGCACGACTAGTAAAGAGTGGGTCCTGCCGGTTATCAGGGGAGGGTCCCGGTGTCGCTTTGGCTGGGGCTGCGGTCGCAGAGCCATCTACGTCATCTCCGCGACAGAGGGAGGAGCCCCCGGCCCCTCCTCTTTCTATTGGGGAATCCCTCGCGGATTTCCCACTGAAACAATCGCGAGACGAGACTCTGCGACACGCGTTTGACCAAGCGAGAGTAATCGATGGTCAAACGCTCCTGCCGAACGCCACCCCGTCCTTCCCCTATTTTTCCATTTTAAAGGATAGGTTATACCGAGTGACGCAGGACACTCAGACGAAGGAGCGAGTCACCCAATTGTTAATTCCAAAGAGCCGCCGGGAATTGGTATTCCAGGCGGCTCACTTTAATCCCATGGCGGGACACCTCGGGCAGGATAAAACACTCGCCCGGATAATGGCCCGATTCTATTGGCCGGGGATTCGCGGCGACGTCCATAAGTGGTGTACAGCGTGCCGCGAATGCCAGTTAGTAAATCCAGCGGCCATTCCAAAAGCGCCCTTGTGCCCCCTACCATTAATCGAGACCCCGTTTGAAAGAATTGGGATGGATCTCGTCGGGCCATTAGATCGGTCAACACGAGGGTACTGCTTTATATTGGTTCTGGTGGACTATGCAACGCGATACCCGGAAGCGGTGCCTCTTCGCAATATCTCCGCACGTAGTATTGCAGAGGCTCTCTTCCACATCATCTCCCGGGTTGGAATCCCGAAAGAGATTCTGACTGACCAAGGCACCTCGTTTATGTCACGAACACTGACCGAACTGTATGGGCTACTGGGTATTAAGCCGATCCGCACCAGCGTGTATCACCCACAGACGGACGGTTTAGTTGAACGGTTCAATCGCACCCTCAAGAATATTATCAAAAAATTCGTAAGTGAGGACGCACGTAACTGGGATAAGTGGCTCGAACCCTTGTTGTTTGCAGTGCGAGAGGTCCCCCAAGCCTCCACGGGGTTCTCCCCGTTTGAATTATTGTATGGGCGTAAGCTGCTCGGCATCTTAGATGTACTGCGGGAAAATTGGGAGGAGGGACCTTCACAGAGCAAAAACGAAATTCAGTACGTTATGGACCTGCGCGCAAAACTCCACACGCTCACCCACCTAACTCAGAAGAACTTGCGGCAGGCCCAGGAACGGCAGGTCCGCCTGTACAACAAGGGCACGCGCCTTAGAGAGTTCACTCCGGGAGATAAGGTACTCGTCCTGTTGCCCACGTCGAGCTCCAAATTAATCGCCAAGTGGCAAGGGCCCTTTGAGGTCACACGGCGAGTCGGGGACGTCGACTATGAGGTTAGGCGAACAGACAGGGAGGGGGCGCTACAGATCTACCACCTCAATCTGTTGAAACTCTGGAACGAGGAGGTCCCCGTGGCATTGGTGTCGGTAGTTCCGGAGAAGGCGGAGCTGGGGCCGGAGGTCCAAAAAGGGTCATTGGCATCTCGCACCTCTCTGGTCCCCTGTGGAGACCACCTCTCCCCGACCCAACTCACGGAGGTCGCCCAGTTGCAGGCCGAGTTTTCGGATGTGTTCTCGCCCCTGCCCGGTCGCACCAACCTCATAGAACACCACATAGAGACGCCCCTGGGGGTGGTAGTGCGTAGCCATCCTTATAGATTACCCGAACACAAAAAAAAGGTGGTTCGGGAAGAACTTCAGGCCATGCTCGAAATGGGCATCGTCGAGGAGTCCCACAGTGACTGGAGCAGCCCGGTGGTCTTGGTTCCCAAGGCCGACGGCTCGGTCCGGTTCTGTGTGGACTATAGAAAAGTCAACGCGGTGTCTAAATTCGACGCGTACCCAATGCCTCGTATTGATGAGCTGCTCGATCGACTAGGCACGGCTCGCTTTTACTCGACACTGGATTTGACGAAGGGATATCGGCAGATCCCCTTGACTCCATTATCCCGGGAAAAAATGGCCTTTACCACACCGTTCGGCTTACACCAGTTCGTCACACTTCCGTTTGGGCTGTTTGGGGCGCCCACTACGTTTCAGCAGCTGATGGACCGGGTCCTCTGGCCCCACGCCACCTATGCGGCCGCTTACTTAGACGACATCATCATTTATAGTAATGACTGGCAGCGGCACCTGCAACACCTGAGGGCCGTCCTTAGGTCGCTGAGGTGGGCGGGGCTCACTGCCAACCCGAAAAAGTGTGCGATTGGGCGGGTGGAAGTACGGTATCTGGGCTTCCACTTGGGTAACGGGCAGGTGTGTCCCCAAATTAATAAGACAGCAGCGATTTCGGCCTGCCCGAGGCCCAAGACCAAAAAGGGGGTGAGACAGTTCCTGGGGCTGGCTGGCTATTATCGTAGGTTTATACCTAATTATTCGGACGTCACCAGCCCGCTGACTGACCTCACTAAAAAGGGGGCGCCAGATCCGGTCCAGTGGACGGAGCAGTGCCAGCGGGCTTTCTCTGAGGTAAAGGCTGCACTGTGTGGGGGGCCACTTTTGCACTCCCCTGACTTCTCTCTCCCTTTTTTGTTACAGACTGATGCGTCGGACAGAGGGCTGGGGGCCGTTTTGTCCCAGCAGGTGGGGGGAGAGGATCGCCCAGTATTATACATCAGCCGAAAGCTGTCAGTGCGTGAGGGGCGCTACAGCACCATCGAGAAAGAGTGCCTGGTGATCAAGTGGGCGGTCCTCGCCCTCCGTTACTACCTGCTGGGGCGTTCTTTCACCCTCTGTTCGGACCACGTGCCCCTTCAGTGGCTCCACCCCATGAAGGATTCCAACACGCGGATAACCCGTTGGTATCTGGCGCTCCAACCTTTCAACTTCAAGGTGGTCCACAGGCCGGGGGCGCAGATAGTTGTGGCGGACTTCCTCTCCCGTCAAGGGGGGGGGGGGGGAGTTGGCTGCAGGCCGGATGGGCGCCCAGCCTGAGTCGGGCGGTGGGGGTATGTGGCAGTGGGGGCATGGTCAAGCGCCGGTCTGTGACAGGAGGGCAGAGTTGGGGAAGGTAAGTGGCAGAATCGCTTCACCTGAGTGTAATTAACCTGTGTTTTGTGTGTGTGTTCTCCCCAGTAAACCACGCCCTATTTAAGGAGGGAGAGTGAGAGCGGAGGGGAGTTGTTGCCGTGAGGAGACTACGGCGTGATTGTGTGTGAATCTCCGAGTATTGGTTTTTGAGTGTTATACTGAAAAGTTTGGCAATAAAAGTCGTATATTGCACCCTGATCTCTGTCCTGCCGTCTTCTGTGCTCCACCCACACGTTGTTCTCGCTACAATCACATTGTCTGATTTTTAAAGAATTTATTTGCAAATTATTGTGGAAAATAAGTATTTGGTCAATAACAAAAATTCATCTCAATACTTTGTTATATACCCTTTGTTGGCAATGACAGAGGTCAAACGTTTTCTGTAAGTCTTCACTAGGGTGGTTCATAAAATTGACTTTCACCAAATTTTGCTAGATCGCTTTTTGCCTTGTTCCAATTGATATTCTAAGCATCTGTACCAAAAATGGAGTAAACTGCTGCACATTTAGGGGTGGCACACTTTTTCACAACTTTGAAATTGTTAAAGTTTTTTCTGTTTTCAGGAATAATGACATCAAGAAAGAAATGTAACTTGCTTGAGAAGCCCCCTCTACCTTCCATTTTAGGAGCACGCCTTCCCTCAAAGGAGTCGCCCTAGCATTTTTTCATGCTCGCATTGATGCTGAAGAAAAGGAGGCAATGCTGAGAAATCTTGAAAGACGCCCTGGGAAGATGCTCAAAAGACTTGATGCCAAGTCTTTCATCCGCAAGAACAGTACAACTACCATCTCTAGCCTCGTCACTCGCCGCTCAATCCACTTCTTTGAAGTTCTCACTGAAGGCCAAATTAACAGCACAAGTAACCCTGATGTGAGGTCCATTCTCACAGATGAGAATCTGCAACAAAAAAACCTTGAAGGTCATCAATGACAGTTCAGAGAGAGGCATTGCCCTTATTAAACGCTGTCAACAATCTGTGCAAAATGAAGACCAAAAGCAGTTTTTGCTCCGCATTGTGCAAGGACACGGAGACAAAGTATCAAAGAGAACAAGGTCATCATACATGGAATATAGTGTTTGAACTGTTCTAATGTTCTAATATATGTAGCATAAGTATAGGGAGATTGGGAGAGATTATTATTGAGCACACTTATCGAGCATTCTGCATTGTTCATTTTTATAACGTTCAAGTTTCTGTTTCTGCTAAAGTTACGCATTCTTATGTAGAACATTAAAAATTGTGAAAAAGTGTGCCACCCTTTACTGGCATCCTATTGGGTCAATTTTTTGTACAGATGTTTACAATGTCAATAGGAACAAGGCAAAATGCGATCTGGCAAAATTTAGAAAACATTTACTTATACCATCATATTGTGAACCACCCTAGTCTTCACAAGGTTTTCACACACTGTTGCTGGTATTTTGGCCCATTCCTCCATGCAGATCTCCTCTAGAGCAGTGATGTTTTGGGGCTGTCGCTGGGCAACATGGACTTTCAACTCCCTCCAAAGATTTTCTATGGGGTTGAGATCTGGAGACTGGCTAGGCCACTCCAGGACTTTGAAATGCTTCTTACGAAGCCATTCCTTCATTGCCCAGGAGGTGTGGTTGGGATCACTGTCATGCTGAAAGACCCAGCCACGTTTCATCTTCAATGCCCTTGCTGATGGAAGGAGGTTTTCACTCAAAATCTCACAATACATGGCCCCATTCATTCTTTCCTTTACACGGATCAGTCATCCTGGTCCCTTTGCAGAAAAACAGCCCCAAAGCATGATGTTTCCACCCCCATGCTTCACAGTAGGTATGGTGTTCTTTGGATGCAACTCAGCATTCTTTCTCCTCCAAACACGACAAGTTGAGTTTTTACCAAAAAGTTCTATTTTGGTTTCATCTGACCATATGACATTCTCCCAGTCCTCTTCTGGATCATCCAAATGCTCTCTAGCAAACTTCAGACGGGCCTGGACATGTCTGGCACTGCAGGATTTGAGTCCCTGGCAGTGTAGTGTGTTACTGATGGTAGCCTTTGTTACTTTGGTCCCAGCTCTCTGCAGATCATTCACTAGGTCCCCCCGTATGGTTCTGGGATTTTTGCTCACCGTTCTTGTCATCATTTTGACCCCACGGGGTGAGATCTTGCGTGGAGCCCCAGATCGAGGGAGATTATCAGTGGTCTTGTATGTCTTCCATTTTCTAATAATTGCTCCCACAGTTGATTTCTTCACACCAAGCTGCTTACCTATTGCAGATTCAGTCTTCCCAGCCTGGTGCAGGTCTACAATTTTGTTTCTGGTGTCCTTTGACAGCTCTTTGGTCTTGGCCATAGTGGAGTTTGGAGTGTGACTGTTTGAGGTTGTGGACAGGTGTCTTTTATACTGATAATGAGTTCAAACAGGTGCCATTAATACAGGTAACGAGTGGAGGACAGAGGAGCCTCTTAAAGAAGTTGTTACAGATCTGTGAGAGCCAGAAATCTTGCTTGTTTGTAGGTGACCAAATACTTATTTTACCGAGGAATTTACCAATTAATTCATTAAAAATCCTACAATGTGATTTCCTGGATTCTTTCCCCCATTCTGTCTCTCATAGTTGAAGTGTACCTATGATGAAAATTACAGGCCTCTCTCATCTTTTTAAGTGGGAGAACTTGCACAATTGGTGGCTGACTAAATACTTTTTTGCCCCACTGTATGTACTTTTAAGATCCTATCACAGCATCTCAATGGGGTTGAGATCTGGATTTTCACTTGGCAATTTCAGCATGTTGATTTTTTTTCTTCTTTGGCTATTCAAATATTAATTTGCTGGTGTGTTTGGGATGACCTTCAACTGCTGTGACACCCACTCCTAGGAAGATTGGCAATTTTCTTGAAGGCTCTCCATTTGTAAACAATCCTCATCACTGTACAATGGTGAATTTCAACTTGTTTAGAGATAACCCTTCCCAGATGGGCAGCAACAGTTGTTCTCTGAAGTTGTGGTTGATGTACTTTCTTCTTGGCATGATGTAGACACTCAGAGTGCTCAAGAACACCAAGCTGCCAAAGGTCTGCTTTTATAAAGTTAGTCACACTTTTTGCTGATTAACTGATTTTGTGCATTAATAATACATAGGTCCTAATTACTCTCTTAATAATTGTGGAAGAAGGAAAGATATTTTACTTATTTTTCCCCAAGTGGGTTCTGAATGTTGGTTTCTTTTTGGGAAAAAAAATTACTAAATACTGAATTCTGTTTGTTTGTTTGTTTGTTTGTTTGTTTGTTTGTTTGTTTGTTTATGTCACTTGAATTTATTTATTTATAGAATTTGGTAAGGACCACACAATTGTTATTTAGGCCCTGATAAATAAAATCAGAATTGAAGGAGGATATACTTTTTTCCCATAAATGTACATCTAGGTGTGCCCTGGTAGATTGACTGATTATTTAAACAATTAATAGCTCTGAATGTCTGCTCTTCCTTTTATTCCCTTAGACCCCTTGCACTGATGTCATAGTTATGTTCGCAACCGTCACAACCCTTGTCCTGGGGGACAAGCGAACTTTGTTTACATACTGAAAATGAGCAACATTGAAGATGTCCAATGTCTGTTGTCTGAAGAAAACTACAGCTAAAAAAGGTCTACTACCAGATTATTTGGATAATCTGAGTCTGAAAGGAGCAAAGGATAGACATACACAGAAATTAGAGTTTATTAGAGGTTATGATCCATACAAAATTCCTTGAAACGATTGGAGTGATGTAAATTTGAGGCCTAGCGTTAACTACGTAAATGTTGGAATGTACCTTTTTTCCCCCCGAATGGTCCCTACATGGAACAACAGTTAAACTACAAAAGCAAGAAAATCTTCTTTGTGGAAAGAATTTTTCTCGACATCAGTTTGTGGGAACAGTGTGTTGAAAAAGTCAAAGCATTTACCCTCAAAAGACTACTACCTGAATTGTTGGCTAGATGGTATTCCTGCTCCTCCATGTCTCAACAACCCCAAGTAGTCACATAGCTACTTGCACAATATCGTTTATACATTGATATTTATTATTGTTAAAACAATATCCAAAGTGTTATTTGTAAAATAAAAAAATATCTTGCTCTTGACTTTCAAACAATTAATACTGTAAGATTTTATTTTAATTTTACCTAATAGCGGATGGTACAATAATTACAAACACAAACAGAATCAGCACATTCCAACTGTATCTGTAGTCATATAGTAACTACAAATCACCCTTGCAACAATAATTTCAATAAACTGTTTATATTCAGTTCCCTTTTCATTTATTCTCTATTCAAAAGGCACAACTGAGTCACACAGGTTGATGTGTGCAACTGACAGCAACAATTTTATCTAAAATAGTTTTTTCTGCCTAAACCGATTTATTTCCATTTCACATGCATGCAGCTGTTCTAAAGTTCGGTCTGTTTGTGTAGAACACTCTCGAACTGCAGGTTCATTACTACACTCTGGCTCCATGTTGACATTTTGTACAGGACTGGGTTCCTCTGATAACAGAAGCAAAACTTCAGCGCTCTGTGCTTTTAATCTTTTCTGTTCTTTCAGGATATGTGTCGTGCATGTCGTTTGGTGGGGTTTTTACTGAGTTATGTCCGAGTTGTTTGCTTGGTGCCCAATCTGGGTTTTCCATGTTGAATAAGGAAGCTGGTTCACCTGTAAGAGAATCAAACACTTTCATGAAGAAGCTAACTCGAATGCAAACAGAAATAAAATGAGCTTCTTAAACAAACTCTTCCATACTCACAACTAACTTTCTATTTTTTTTAAAATACATTTTAAATACATTTGCAAATTTATCTGGAGTTTTCAGGCTTAGATCCTCTCATCATATTCTCTTTAACCACTTGTTTCTTCATTGTTCTTGAAGCATTTGCTTCTTTGTTAATATTTTTCTTGAAAGCGGGGAGACAGTAATACCTTTTATCTATTTCTCCATTTGAACAATTGCAACAACCAAAAACAGCACAAAAATGAACCATGTTTAAGACTTGCTTATAGGAAAGATGGTGTCTGTCTGTCTGTCCCCCAAGTGAAATATCATGTGATGTGCGACATCATGCGCACTGGATCTATAGGAGATAAGCAAGCCATTATGAAGCTGAGAAAAGAGGGAAAATCAATCAGAGCATCACACAAGCTTTGGTCATAGCCAGTACAGCAATTTGGAATGTCCTGAAGAAGTAAGAAAACAATCGGTGTACTAGGGCAACCAAAGAAAACAGCAGCAGTTGATGACAAGCATTGTGAGAGCTGTGAAGTAAAACCCAAAAACAACAGTCAGTGACATCAACAACCTCCACAGGGCAGGGGTGAAGGTATTAAAACCCACTGTTCGAAGAAGACTTTGAGAGTAGAAATACAGATGCTGTACCACAAGATGCAATCCACTCATCAGCAATAAGAATCAGAAGGCCAGATTGGAATTTGCAAAGAAATAAACAAATGACCCATGAAGGTTCTTAAACAAAGATTAACTTCTACCAAAGTGATGGAAAGGCCAAAGTGTGGCGAAAGCAAGGATCTGATCACAATCAAAAACATCCGAGCTCATTAGTCAAGGATGGTGGAGGTAGTGTCATGTCTTGGACTTCCATGACTGCTTCTGAAATGGAATCACTAATCTTATACTGATGCAATTCATGATGATAGAAACAGAATGAATTCAGAAGTCTACAGAAACAGTCAGTCTACCAGTTTACAGAGAAATGCATGATTAATTGGGAGGAACTTCATAATGCAGCAAGACAATGACCTAAAACATACTGCCAACAGAACAAAAATCTTTATCAGGAAAAAAAAAAGTGGAAGGTTTTAAACTGACCAAGTCACTCACCAGACTTTAAGCTGATTGAGCATGAATTTCATCTCTGGAAGAGGAGACAGAGGATACATACACATTAATACTTTTTAGTATTAAAATGCATCACTTTTGCTACATTTACTTCTGGGGTCCATACTGCTCTATTTTTGAGCTCCTAATATAGAGACTTTTGGAAACGCTCCTGGCACCATTTTAGTTTGAAACCTCCAAGGTTGTGGTTAGTCTGGTTGGGCAGAAATGGAGATTTTGGAAACGATGGCGCAGACACCCACATTCACTTCCTGATTGGATCTTATCAGTCATTACATATCCTTCCCTGAATCATCATGCTTCCATCACATGATCCTTTTTTGCAGAGTAGACAGTCTGCTTCCTGTTTATACCGGCATGCGCATGCCCAGTGTACAAACAGGATTTCCAGAAAAGTTGGGATATTTTCCAAAATACAATAAAAACAAAAATCCATGATTTGTTAATTCACATGAAACTTTATTTAACTGACAAATGTACAAAGAAAAGATTTTCAATAGTTTTACTGACCAACTTAATTGTATTTTGTAAATATCAACGAAGTTAGAATTTGATGCCTGCAACACATTCAAAAAAACCGTTGGGGCAGAGGTAAAATGAGACTATAAAGTTTATAGGATATTCAAGGAACATTTTGGAAGATTCCACAATAAGTAGGTTATTTGGTAACATGACTGGATACAAAAGGAGCATGCACCAAAGGCTCAGTCTTTGCAAGCAAGGATGGGTTGTGGCTCACCTCATTATGACAAAATTTGTGAGAGAATTGTTAGTCAATTGAAAAAGAACACTTCTCAATGCAAGACTGCAGAGAATTTAGGTCTTTCAAAATCTACAGTACATACTATTGTGAAAAGATTCAGGGAATTTAGAGACATCTCAGTGCATAAAGGGCAAGGTCAGAAACCACTGTTGAATGTGCATGACATTCTAGCCCTTAGGTGGCATTGCCTAAGAAACCATCATGCTAATGTGACAAATATAGCCACATGGGCTCGGAAGTACTTCAGAAAGCCTTTGTCACTTAACACAGTCTACTGCTGCATCCACAAATGCAACCTGAAACTGTATTACGCAAGGAGGAAGCCATTCATCAGTTCTATGCAGAAACACTGTAGATTTCTCTAGGTTCAAACTCATCTCAGATGGACCAAAAGACAGTGGAAACATGTGCTGTGGTCAGATAAGCCCAAATTTCAGCTTGTTTTCAGGAAACCCATACGTAGAGTTCTCGGTGCCAAAGGTAAACACGGGCATCCAGTATGTTATCAAAGAAAGGTGCAAAAGCCAGAACCTGTGATGCAACAGTGCCCACGGCATGGGCAAAGTGCATGTGTGATGGTACCATTGACGCGGAAGCGTATATTGGGATTTTAGAGAGACATTTGTTGCCATCAAGGTGACGTCTCTTCCTGGGAAGTTCATGTTTATTTCAGTAGGACAATGCCACGCCTCATTCTGCACAGGCTAAAACAGTGTGGCTTCAAAGATACAATGTGTGTGTGCCTGACTGGCCTGCTGCCAGTCCAGATCTGTCTCTGATTGAGAATGTATGGTGCATCATGAAGAGGAGAATTAGACAACGGCGACCATGGACTGTTGAGCAGCTGAAGTCTTATATCAAGCAAGAATGAACAAAAATTCCAATTACAAAACTGCAACAATTAGAATCCTCAGTTCCCACATGATCAAAAATTATTATTAAAAGGAAAGGTGATGTAACACAATGGTGGTAATGCTGCTGGCCCAACTTGGTTTTGAGTGCACTGTAGGCATCAAATTCTAACTTCGTTTATATTTACAAAATACAATTAAATTAGTGAGTAAAACTATTGAAAACCTTTTTTTAGTACTTTTGTCAGTTAAATAAAGGTTCACATGAATTAACAAATCATAGATTTGTTTTTATTGCATTTTGGAAAATATTCCAACTTTTCTGGAAATGGTGCTTGTACATGAATGTTTAGGTGATATGCATTTTTAGATGTGTTAAAATGCGAGGTAAAACCCTCACTTGAAGATCCTTTACATTTTAAAACACTGTTTGAAAACTAAAATCTATTAATGTAGATGTAGCCTGAAGGGAGAAACCCCCCAAAACAATCAACAACTGAAAGAAACTATGGTATAAGCCTGGAAAGGCATCACAAAAGAAGAATACCACAGTTTGGTAATGTCAGTTGGTCACCAGATTGATGCAGTTATTGTAAGCAAGGAATATGCTTACTTAAAGATTCTTAATCAAGACCTTTGTTCACCTGAAAATTGATTGGTCTGCCACCAAAGTTGCCATGTTCCAAGTTGTTTAAAATATCTTGATGTAAATATCAGTGAATGAAAGTTGAAATTCTGATCCATCATCTAATATTCATCTTCTGATCTCAAATCCCCTTGGTGTGAAACCCCTAAAATAGCTATTTTGCAACCAGTTGTGTCACAGAATTAGTTGAATGGAGTCCACTTGTGTGCAGTTAAAGTGATCTAATGCCGCTTTTCCACTACAAACGCGGCTGAGCCGTGCCGTGCCGAGTCGAGCTGAGTCGAGCTGAGCGGGGCTGTTGGAGTTGCATTTCGACTACAACCGCGCTGAACCGTGCTGGCTGGAAGTGGGTGGACACATTGGGTGGAGTTAGCGAAAGTGGGTGGACGTCACGTGATGTCGTTAAGCAGCGCAAACAGTGACATCAGTGACAGTGGCGGAACAAGTCAGAGCCGGGCCGGGGGCGGGGCAAATGACCGGGCCCTTTATTAAAGCTTATCATAACATCATTTTAGGCTACAAAAACGAAGTCCTTCAAACGAACATGTAACTCAGAAACAAAAAACATTAGGATACTGTACATGGCTCATAATAAAACATCAATAGCCTATACTGCGCACATTATTTGAAGGGCATACGAATGAGCGCTCAGAGGTTGCAGAGGTGACAGGAAGAGTCAGAAATAAAAGGAGGGCGGTGCAAACCTCACTGAATGCACTGTGTTTACCAATTTCAACACTACGGGGTGCAACTATGTTATTTTGTACATTAAGTCCTTCAAACGAACATGTAACTCAAACAAAAAAACATTAGGCGACATACTGTACATGGCTCATAATAAAACATCAATAGCCTACTGCGCGCATTATTTGAAGGGCATACGACGAGCCTTGCGCTCCGCGAACTCGTCCACGATGCTCTGTATGTCACTGATTCAGTGAGCTTTTAAGCGGTAGTCTCACGACCCGGATAGTAAACAATAAACATGGAGGACATGGAGTCGTTAGTGTTGCTGGACTTGGTGCTGTGGCTTGTTGTCACCGACAACGCCAACAGATACTGGCAAGAGCGTATAGATGAGGCGAGGTGCATAAGGCTTCAGAAATTCTCGTAATTCGTAATTATTCTCCTTCCGGGTTTGCGGTGTTTACAGATCCCAGCGCGCTCGCGGGGCGTGTGTGGGCATGTGAGGACACGCCTCCTCACCAATCAGTGCACAGGGGAGTGTCTGCTCACGCCCCCAACCTCAGTCGGCACGGCTTGGCTCGCTTCAGCCCCACTCCAAAACGGTGCGAGTTTTAGGGGCTAAGCAGGGCTGAAGCGAGCTGAGTCGTGCTGGTTTTTGGTAGTCGAAACGCGAGCCGTGTCGGGCTGAAGTGAGCTGAAGCAAGCTGAAGTGAGCTGAAAAAGGGTAGTGGAAAAGGGCCATAAGTGGCTTTTGCTTCAAAAACAAAGTATAATAAATACTTTTTAACTTAGCAAAGTATAAACTCAATTCATTTGTATCGCACTTTTAACAACAGACATTGTCACACAGCAATTTTTCAGAAACATATAAAAACTGGATATAAATTATACATATATGAATTTTAAAATTTATGCCTAATGAACAAGTCTGAGGTGATGGTGGCAAGGAAAAACTCCCTGAGATGACAAACCAGACTCATAAGGGAACCTATATTCATCTGGGTGCCACCAGATAGTGTGATTATAAATAACTTAATTCTATAACTGTGTTACAGTGTCTTGCAGAAATATAATCAATGTAATTTTCCAATTTTATATTAAACTTTGGTCAAATATCTGTAACATTATGCATTCTCTGCAATTTTTTTACCTTGCGCAATACCAGAAAAATTTAGTTGAAATCAAGCCATTTGAGGCGAATTGGTCCGCCTCTGAAAAAATTTTGCATTTGAATTTCCCGGGAAACATTGATTTTCGTGACGTCGCGTGCGGGACGCCTCCTTCTGAATCCTACGTCAGCGCTGGTTTGTTTATGAGAAAACGACCTGGTGGTTTTCTGCAAATTTCTTCAACGTTATCACGTAATTATTAAAATGGTTAACAGATGTATTGTAGGAGGGTGTAGCAACACCAATCTTGATGGGATTAGTACTCATCGTTTCCCAAAAGACCGGACAATGAGAAAGAATGGGAGCGCTTGGTCTACACAGGCTGTGCACTGAAACCGTGCAAAGCTCTTGCAGCCTGCTGGCGCTTCCACAGGTGACGTCACGAATCTGGCTCCAGACTCCCTTGGGATTTTTCCAGACGCGTTTTGTTATTTTATTTTTTTTCTGCTGTAGACAGATAGCCTTGTGCAAAATTACCCTTCTGGACGAGTGTGTAAAGGGACATACTTTCATATATATATATAAAAAAAACAAAATTGGTCCAGAATATGCCCTTTAATCCCATCAGGTCAAGTCACAATGGGTAAGGTAATTTTTTCACACATTCCAACACAGTTCTAAAACTGCTTTTTACAGCATCTTCGTTTATCTGGTATTTGACTTCATTTTGGTATTCGACTCTATTCAGTGTCTTGAAATTAACTCTTGTACTATTTTACTCAGTTCAGAGCCACAACCTACTGTGTTACACAATTACTATCTCATTTTCTCTCACTCCAACTCCAAATTTTACTTTCTAAACTCAAAATGGAGCAAAATTAACTATTTTTGAGGAAAATACTTTTAACTCTGGAAAAATTGCTCAACCATTTTTCCTGTGCATGCACTACACTGCACGCGTATCAGCCGATAAGCTCATAATAAATAGGAGAAATATTTACACTTACTCGAGTTGATCTTCGGCTTTTATTTTTTATTTGAAGATTTAATTGAATCATTGTCCTGAATCATGAAATGAATCATGAATTGAATCGCTGTCTTGACTCATCCGAAGCACATAAAATCTGCATGCCATCTCGCAACAAGTTTTACCTCTAAATAGCCTAACTTATGTCTGACAGATTTTATCTTTACAGTGGGCGTTCCCACCGTGAAAGAGAAACCAATCGAACCGAAAGAGTGAAAGTGATCAACAATTACCATGTGAATAGTCTTTTATGAATGCATAAGTGGGAGCTCAGCGCTCTGACTCCAGTATGACTAAGTAAGGTGACAAGTTTTGTGTTTCATATAATTTAGGTAATTTAAAAACTATATCATTTGGCAGTGGGCGCATAGGAAAGTGTAAAGTTTCTATTAATATTGAATGTTTATCATGCTTATATGATAAAAAAAACTCAAATGATATTTATCTAAATATATGACCTACTCGTTCTAAATCTGTTGAGCTTCACCAGCAAAGCTCTCAACCCCAAAGGGTTAACAGCATGTTTTGGGTCATTGTCCTGCTGGAAAATATGGGGTACCAAGTGTCACCGGGCCCATTTCGTGGATGAAATGCATTTCGTCCATCACGAAATGCATTTCGTCCATCACAAAATGCATTTCATGGGACGAAATGCATTTCGTCCATCACGATATGCATTTCGTGGGACGAAATGCATTTCGTGATGGACGAAATGCATTTTGTCCGACGAAATGCATTTTGTAATGACGAAATGCATTCTGTGATGGACGAAATGCATTTCGTCCACAGAATGCAGTATGGTAGATCACGAAATGAATTTCGTCAATCACAGAATGCATTTTGTCAGACAAAAAGCATTTCGTCTATCACAAAATGCATTTCGTCGGATGCAATGCATTTCATCCATGGAATGCAGTATGGTAGATCATGAAATGAATTTCGTCAATCACAGAATGCCTTTCGTCCATCACGAAATGCATTCTGTCCACACGAAATGCATTTCGTCAGACGAAATGCTTTTTGTGATGGATGAAATGCACTTCGTCGGACGAAATGCATTTTGTGATGACGAAATGCATTTTGTGATGACGAAATGCATTCTGTGATGGACGAAATGCATTTTGTGATGGATGAAATGCATTTCGTTGGACGAAATGCATTTTGTGATGACGAAATGCATTTTGTGATGACGAAATGCATTCTGTGATGGAGAAATCCATCCTGTGATGGACGAAATGCATTTCGTGAGACGAAATGCATTTTGTGATGACAAAATGCATTCTGTGATGGACGAAATGCATTTCGTCCACGAAATGGGCCTGGTGACACTTGGCACCCCATAGGAAAATTAACTTTCATCCCAGTCTCAAACCTCTAGCTGACTCAAACAGGTTTTACTCCAGAATTGCCCCGTATTTAGTGTCATCCAGCTTTCCTGTCCCTTCAGCTGAAAAACATCCCCACAGCATGATGCTGCCACCACCATGCTTCACTGTAGGAAAGGTGTTCACAGGGTGTTGGGTTTGTGCCACACATGGCATTTCCCATGATGGCCAGAAAGATCAATTTTAGTGTAATGTTTAGTGTAATTTTTGTAATGTGACAAAACAGGACAAACACAAAAGGGGATGAATACATTTGCAAGACCCTGTATATGGTTAAAAAAGTGTAATTGTGTAAGCAGGAATTTCATAGACTTCATGTCAAAACTACTGTATATTTTTGTCTATTTTGACATTAAGTCTATTTTGAAATTAAGATTGTTTGTGGCACCTGTAGTCAAAAAGTTGTCATAGCAATTATAGGTCTAGCCCATCATAGAAAAATTATTCATATCAATTGCAGTCCAAAACCATCTTCATGGTTTCTAAGTGTAATCTTTAGGCTGTTCACATGGGGCCATCTTCAGCAGGAGCAAAGTGATGAAAACTCAAACCAAGCATAGGGCATCAGGATGGGTCAGGCAGGTCCGGCGAGCAGAAGCAGTCAGGATCAGTGGTATCTCAGGCATAGCATGTGTAGCGAGAGAGAGAGAAAGAGATTCTTCAGTATGCTTATTCACTAGGTTTACATTCATAAACTATTCTGGTTTTTGTCCTTATTCCAAAAAAAAAATCCTATGAAGCTGTTGACTCATGAAATTTACATGCCTTATGAAAATGAATATTCCCCTAATATTCCCATTTTGCATGCAGCCAGGCATACTCCAATTAACATATGCCTCCACGCTGGTTGGTGTACAGTGCACAGAGCTAACTGTAAACAGGCAAGAGGCCATGTGCTACAAACTGCTGTAAAAACACCAACTGACATATTCTGAACACACTGTATACACATCCAAAGTATGCTCTTAAAACCTGAATAATTTTGGTATATCCCATGTCTTTATCAAAAAAACGCTAAATTCAAAGTAAGACGAAATTTGGAATATCAAACGGAATATGCTGTTCGCATGACTGTAACAACTCTTTAACTTGTGGAAAACAGAGGGACTGGAAGCAGGCTTCAGAATAGGCATGTTCTTTTTATTTTTACACTTTTCAGTGACAACTAACATGTATACTTCCAAGCATAAACACACATGTGAGATGTGACAGCTGTCTCTCTCTCATTCCTGGCTGTCTGCAAGACACACAGAGAAACAGGTTAAAAGCCAGCCAGTAATTAGACATAGGTGCACCTCATTACATGTTATCTACTGGTTGAACCTGCCTCCTCACTGTTCACAGCAGACGCTCAACCATGCCCCCACTACCACATACCCCCACCACCCGACTCAGGCCGGGGAGCTGTCCGGCCTGCAGCTGACTTCCCCTACACACACACACACACACACACACACACACACACACACACACACACACACACACACACCAGTGATCTTGGTGGTAATCTGCCACCACCATCTGTGTCCCTGGCCTGTGACCAATCTCAAATTTAAAGGTCTGAAGGGCCAGATACCAACGAATGATCCATGTGTTGGTATCCTTCATGCAGTGGACCCACTAAAGTGGGGCATGATCAGAACAGAGGATGAATGGGCATCCTAGCAGGCAGTACCGGAGAGTGAGGACCACTCACTTGATGGGCAGACACTTAAAGTGCTCTACTTTGACTCTCGCATGGAGAGCTTGCAGCTGATGTACAGCACCAGATGCTCTTCCCCCTCCACCACCTGGGACAAAAGGGCCCCCAGCCCTCTGTCCAATGCATCAGTCTGTAAAACAAAAGGGACAAAAAAGTCAGGAGAATGCAACAGCGGGCCCCCCCACAAAACTGCCTTTACCTGAGCAAAAGCCCATTTGCACAGCTCTGTCCATTGGACCAGATCTGGCACCCCCTTTTTAATGAGGTCAGTCAACTGGCTGGTGACGTCTGAAAAGTTAGGCACAAACTACCTATAATAGCCAGCCAGCCTCAGGAAATGCCTCACCCCCTTTTTGGTCTTAGGTCTCGGGCAGGCCGCAATTGCTGCAGTTTTATCAATTTGGGGATGTACCTGCCAAAGACCCAAGTGGAAGCCCAGATACCATACTTCCACCCATCCAATTGCACACTTCTTTGGGTTTGCTGTGAGCCCAGTGCACCTCAGCGACCTCAGGACTGCCCTAAGATGCTGTAAATGCTGCGCCCAATTATTACTATGAATTATTATGTCATCTGAATAGGCCGCTGCATACGCATTGTAGGGATGGAGAATTTGGTCCATGAGACACTGAAATGTCACTGGGGCCCCAAACAACCTGAAAAGAAGGATGACAAATTGGTGTAAGCCAAAGGGAGTGGAAAAGGTTGTTTTCTCACAGGATAATGGAGTCAAGGGGATCTGCCAATATCCCTTTGTCAAATCCAGTGTTGAGTAAAAGTGAGCTGTGCCTCACAGATTGAGCAGTACATCAATACGAGGCATTGGTTATACATCAAATTTAGATACCACGTTGACGTTTCTATAATCCACACAGAACCAGACCGACCCATCTGTCTTGGGAATCAAGACCATTGGACTGCTCCAGTTGCTGTGCAACTCCTCAATTACTCCCATCTTAAGCATAACCTGGAGTTCATCCTGAACCACATTTTTCTTGTGCTCAGGGAGCCGATACAGGTGGCTGCGCACTAGCACCCCCGGGAGAGTCTCAATGGGGTGTTTCATTAGGTCACTGCGATCAGGGAGGGTTGAGAATACATCGCAGAATTCCTCCTGCAACCTAAGCACCTGTGCTCTCTGGGACTGTGAGAGGTGGGCTCCCCAGGGGGCTGGGGTGAATTGGGCTGCACTTTTTAGACTTACCTCCAGTCCCAGCTCCGCCCTCTCAGAGACAACTGTTGCCAGAGCCACAGGAACTTCCTCTTTCCACAGTTTCAGAAGATTGAGGTGGTAAATTTGATGTGTCAGCACTATTTGGCTGTTTGATCTCATAGTCGACCTCCCCAGTTCGCCACCTGACCTCAAAGGGCCCTTGCCACTTAGCAAGCAATTTTGAACTTGAGGTGGGCAGAAAATGAGGACTTAATAGTGCAAATTCCCTTGGCCATGCCCCTCTGTTGTACAGGCAAGCTTGACGTTCTTGGGCCGGTAGCAGATTCTCCTGGGCTATGTGACTCTGTGCATGGAGTTTTGCTCTCAGGTCAAGAATGTATTGAATTTCATTTTTGCTTTGAGAAGACCCCTCCTCATAATGATGTCTAAGACACCACGGGGCTTGCACCCATACAGAAATTCAAACAGGGAAAACCCGGTGGAGGCTTGTGGGACCTTGCACACGGCAAATAACAGAGGGTCGAGCCACCTGTCCCAGTTTTAGCATCCCCGTGAATGAACTTACAAATCATGTTCTTAAGTGTTTGGTCAAATTGTTCAACCAGTCTGACTGTTTGCAGATGAAAAACACTAGTATGAATCGATTAAATCCCCAATAATTTGTACAATTTGCACAGTGTGCATGACATAAAAGTAGTGCCTTGATCAGTCAAGATTTCTTTCAGATTCTTTCAGAATCCTGACTCTGGAGATAATGTGGAAGAGTGCCTCCGCAACACTGCATGCTGAAATATTGTGGAACAGCACTGCTTCTAAAAATCAAGGACCGTGACGTCGCCCGGTATGACGCAGCTGGGGCCCCACCCTGGAGCCAGGCCCGGGGTTGGGGCTCGTATGCGAGTGCTTGGTGGCTGGGCCTTTGCCCATGGGGCCCGGCCGGGCTCAGCCCGAAGAGGTGACGTGGGCCCGACCTCCTGTGGGTTCACCACCCACAGAGGTAGCAGTAGGGGATTGGTGCAGTGTGGATTGGGTGGCAGTCGAAGGCAGGGGCCTCGACGACCTGATCCCCGGACACAGTGGCTGGCTGTTGGGACATGGAATGTCACTTCACTGGGGGGGAAAGAGCCTGAGCTTGTGCGGGAGGTTGAGAGGTACCGGCTAGAGATAGTCGGGCTCACCTCCATGCACAGCTTGGGCTCTGGAACCCAGCTCCTCGAGAGGGGCTGGACTTTCCACTTCTCTGGAGTCGCCCGTGGTGAGCGGCGGCGGGCTGGTGTGGGCTTGCTTATAGCTCCCCAGCTCAGCCGCCATGTGTTGGGGTTTACCCCAGTGAACGAGAGGGTTGCCTCTCTGCGCCTTCGGATTGGGGAGAGGGCTCTTGCTGTTGTTTGTGCCTACGGGCCAAATAGCAGTATAGAGTATCCGGCCTTCTTGGAGTCCCTGGGAGAGGTACTGAGGGCTGCTCAGACTGGGGACTCCATTGTGCTACTGGGGGACTTCAATGTTCACGTGGGCGATGACAGTGACACCTGGAGGGGCGTGGTTGGGAGGAACGGCCTCCCCGATCTGAACCCGAGTGGTGTTTTGTTATTGGACTTCTGTGCTAGTCACGGTTTGTCCATAACGAACACCATGTTCGAGCATAGGGGTGTCCATAAGTGCACGTGGCACTAGGACACCTTAGGTCGGAGGTCGATGATCGACTTTGTAGTCGTTTCATCTGATCTCCGGCCCTATGTCTTGGACACTCGGGTGAAGAGAGGGGCTGAGCTGTCAACTGATCACCACCTGGTGATGAGTTGGATCCGCTGGCGGAGGAGGAAGCTGGACAGACCTGGCAGGCCCAAACGTATGGTGAGGGTCTGCTGGAAACGTCTGGCCGAGCACTCTGTTGGGGAGGTCTTTAACTCCCACCTCTGGGAGAGCTTTTCCCAGCTTCCGAGGGAGGCGGGGGACATTGAGTCTGAGTGGACCATGTTCTCTACCTCCATTGTGGACGCAGCTGTTCAGAGCTGTGGCCGTAAGGTCTCCGGTGCCTGTCGTGGCGGCAATCCCCGAACCCGGTGGTGGACACCGGAAGTAAGGGATGCCGTCAAGCTGAAGAAGGAGTCTTATCGGGCCATGTTGACCTCCGGGACTCCTGAGGCAGCTGACGGGTATCGGCAGGCCAGGCGTGCTGCAGCTCGGGCAGTTGCGGAGGCAAAAACTCGGAACTGGGAGGAGTTCGGGGAGGCCATGGAGAAGGACTATCGGTCGGCCTCGAAGAAATTCTGGCAAACCGCCCGGCGCCTCAGGAGGGGGAAGCAGTACTCTGCCAACACTGTTTACAGTGCGGGTGGGGAGCTGTTGACCTTGACTGGGGACATTGTCGGGCGGTGGAAGGAATACTTTGAGGATCTCCTCAATCCCACCATCATGTCTTCCACTGAGGAGACTGAGGCTGATGACTCAGAGGTGGACTCATCCATTACCCAAGCTGAAGTCACTGAGGTGGTTTGCAAGCTCCTCGGTGGCAAGGCACCGGGGGTGGATGAGATCTGCCCTGAGTATCTCAAGTCTCTGGATGTTGTGGGGCTGTCTTGGTTGACACGCCTCTGCAACATTGCGTGGCGGTTGGGGACAGTGCCTCTGGAGTGGCAGACTGGGGTGGTGGTCCCTCTTTTTAAGAAAGGGGACCGGAGAGTGTGCTCCAATTATAGGGGAATCACACTTCTCAGCCTCCCAGGGAAGGTTTACTCCAGGGTACTGGAGAGGAGAATTCGACCAATAGTCAAACCTCGGATCCAGGAGGAACAATGCGGTTTTCGTCCTGGTCGCGGAACACTGGACCAGCTCTATACCCTTCATAGGGTGCTCGAGGGTTCATGGGAGTTTGCCCAACCAGTCCACATGTGCTTTGTGGATCTGGAGAAGGCATTTGACCGTGTCCCCCATGGTATTCTGTGGGGGGTGCTTCAGGAGTATGGGGTTCAGGGCTCTTTGCTAAGGGCTGTCCGGTCCCTGTACAAACGGAGCAGGAGTCTGGTTCGCATTGCCGGCAGTAAGTCAGACCTGTTCCCAGTGCATGTTGGACTCCGGCAGGGCTGCCCTTTGTCACCAGTTCTGTTCATAATTTTTATGGACAGAATTTCTAGGCGCAGCCAGGGACCGGAAGGAATCCTGTTTGGGAACCACAGGATTTCATCTCTGCTTTTTGTGGATGATGTTGTCCTGTTGGCTTCTTCAAACCAGGACCTTCAGCATGCACTGGGGCGGTTTGCAGTCGAGTGTGAAGCGGCTGGGATGAGAATCAGCACCTCCAAGTCCGAGGCCATGGTTCTCGACCGGAAAAGGGTGGCTTGCCCTCTCCAGGTTGGTGGAGAAGTCCTGCCTCAAGTGGAGGAGTTTAAGTATCTCGGGATCTTGTTCACGAGTGAGGGAAGGATGGAGCGTGAGATTGACAGGCGGATCGGTGCAGCCTCCGCAGTGATGCGGTCGCTTTACCAGTCCGTCGTGGTGAAGGAGCTGAGCCAAAAGGTGAAGCTCTCAATTTACCGGTCGGTCTATGTTCCGACTCTCACCTATGGTCATGAGCTTTGGGTAATGACCGAAAGAACAAGATCGCGGATACAAGCGGTCGAAATGAGTTTCCTTCGCAGGGTGGCTGGGCACTCCCTTAGAGATAGGGTGAGAAGCACAGTCACTCGGGAGGAGCTCGGAGTAGAGCCGCTGCTCCTCCACATCGAGAGGAATCAGCTGAGGTGGCTCGGGCATCTTTTTCAGATGCCTCCTGGACGCCTCCCTGGGGAGGTGTTCCAGGCATGTCCCCCCGGGAAGAGGCCCCGGGGAAGACCCAGGACACGCTGGAGGGACTATGTCTCTCAGCTGGCCTGGGAACGCCTCAGTGTTCTTCCCGAGGAGCTGGCCAAGGTGTCTGGGGAAAGGGAAGTTTGGGCTTCCATGCTTAGACTGCTGCCTCCGCGACCTGGTCCCGGATAAGCGGAAGAAGACGAGACAAGATGAGGCACTGTTTCTGGATATTGCATTGCATAATCTACTATGACTGCCTAATACAAAGCAATACCCATGTGCAGATTGATCTAATGGCCCAATAAAATCCATGCCAATTCTTTGGAAGGTGATCCCAATTAACAGTAATGGGCATAATGGCGCTTTTGATGTGGCTACTGGATTTACCAGCTGATATTCTCAACATGCCGTACACCACCTGCGGACATTGGCGCAAATCCTTAGCCAATAGAAATGGGCCATGAGACAACTTGGTGTTTGCTCCTGCCCCAAATGCCCTGTCATAGGATTATGATGAGCCACATGGAATAAGAGTTCCCTATGGCTCTTTGGGACCAACAGCTGTGTCACCTTTTCTTTTGTTTGAGTGTCCTGTAACACTTGATATAGCCCATCCTTAATAATACAGAAATACAGGAAGGAGAGCACAACGTTAGGTTGGAGGATTTGACCATCAATTACTTTCACTTGGTCAAAAGCGTCTCTCAGAGACTCGTCACATGCCTGCTCCAGTGGGAAATCCCTTCAGGGATTCCCCAGAGAAAGAAGAGAGCTCTCCTGACTCTCTCTGTTATCATGATGCAGAGCTGACGTGGACGGCCCTAGGACTGCCTCCCCCAGCTGATGTTGCAACAGGATTCCCCTTGACATACTACTGCAGAACCTACCCACTACTATTTATTTCATTCACATTTTAAACCCCAGCCAATCGATTCCCAGGATCAGTGGGTGGGGGAGGCTAACCGCTGCCTCCACTCTATGCTTTTCTCCCCGGAAGTGAATGGTGATGGGCATTAGCAGATATTTATGTACATCACTATGCACACACTTAACCTTCACCAATTGTGCATTTCCCAGTAGCCCGCAGGCTTTGATGTATGGAGGTCTGATTACAACCCGAATCCACCAAAGCCTGATGTGTACCCCCTTTGGATACTCACGATTATCCAGGGGCGCAGATAGGATTTTTGAACTGGGGGGGACTGAGCTGTCAGCAAATGATTCCATTTTGTGTGTATATATATACAACCCCGATTCCAAAAAAGTTGGGACAAAGTACAACTTGTAAATAAAAACAGAATGCAATGATGTGAAAGTTTCAAAATTCCATATTTTATTCAGAATAGAACATAGATGACATATCAAATGTTTAAACTGAGAAAACGTATCATTTAAAGAGAAAAATTAGGTGATTTTAAATTTCATGACAACAACACATCTCAAAAAAGTTGGGACAAGGCCATGTTTACCACTGTGAGACATCCCCTTTTCTCTTTACAACAGTCTGTAAACGTCTGGGGACTGAGGAGACAAGTTGCTCAAGTTTAGGGATAGGAATGTTAACCCATTCTTGTCTAATGTAGGATTCTAGTTGCTCAACTGTCTTAGGTCTTTTTTGTCGTATCTTCCGTTTTATGATGCGCCAAATGTTTTCTATGGGTGAAAGATCTGGACTGCAGGCTGGCCAGTTCAGTACCCAGACCCTCCTTCTACACAGCCATGATGCTGTAATTGATGCAGTATGTGGTTTGGCATTGTCATGTTGGAAAATGCAAGGTCTTCCCTGAAAGAGACATCGTCTGGATGGGAGCATATGTTGCTCTAGAACCTGGATATACCTTTCAGCATTGATGGTGTCTTTCCAGATGTGTAAGCTGCCCATGCCACACGCACTAATGCAACCCCATACCATCAGAGATGCAGGCTTCTGAACTGAGCGCTGATAACAACTTGGGTCGTCCTTCTCCTCTTTAGTCCGAATGACACGGCGTCCCTGATCTCCATAAAGAACTTCAAATTTTGATTCGTCTGACCACAGAACAGTTTTCCACTTTGCCACAGTCCATTTTAAATGAGCCTTGGCCCAGAGAAGACGGCTGCGCTTCTGGATCATGTTTAGATACGGCTTCTTCTTTGAACTATAGAGTTTTAGCTGGCAACGGCGGATGGCATGGTGAATTGTGTTCACAGATAATGTTCTCTGGAAATATTCCTGAGCCCATTTTGTGATTTCCAATACAGAAGCATGCCTGTATGTGATGCAGTGCCGTCTAAGGGCCCGAAGATCATGGGCACCCAGTATGGTTTTCCAGCCTTGACCCTTACGCACAGAGATTCTTCCAGATTCTCTGAATCTTTTGATGATATTATGCACTGTAGATGATGATATGTTCAAACTCTTTGCAATTTTACACTGTCGAACTCCTTTCTGATATTGCTCCACTATTTGTCGGCGCAGAATTAGGGGGATTGGTGATCCTCTTCCCATCTTTACTTCTGAGAGCCGCTGCCACTCCAAGATGCTCTTTTTATACCCAGTCATGTTAATGACCTATTGCCAATTGACCTAATGAGTTGCAATTTGGTCCTCCAGCTGTTCCTTTTTTGTACCTTTAACTTTTCCAGCCTCTTATTGCCCCTGTCCCAACTTTTTTGAGATGTGTTGCTGTCATGAAATTTCAAATGAGCCAATATTTGGCATGAAATTTCAAAATGTCTCACTTTTGACATTTGATATGTTGTCTATGTTCTATTGTGAATACAATATCAGTTTTGGAGATTTGTAAATTATTGCATTCCATTTTTATTTACAATTTGTACTTTGTCCCAACTTTTTTGGAATCGGGGTTGTATATATATATATATATATATATATATATATATGTATGTGTGTGTGTGTGTGTGTGTGTATGTGTGTGTGTATGTGTGTGTATATATATATATATATATATATATATATATATATATATATATATATATTTATTCAAAAGTTTGGGGGCACTTTGAAATGTCCTTATTTTTGAAAGAAAAGCACTGTTCTTTTCAATGAAGATCACTTTAAACTAATCAGAAATACACTCTATACATTGCTAATGTGGTAAATGACTATTCTAGCTGCAAATGTCTGGTTTTTGGTGCAATATCTCCATAGGTGTATAGAGGCCTGTGGCAGTGGGGGCGTGGTCAAGCGCCGGTCTGTGACAGGAGGGTGGAGCCAGGGAAGGTGAGTGGCAGAATCGCTACACCTGACGGTAGTTAACCTGTGTTTTGTGTGTGTTTTCCCAGTAACCGCTCCCTATTTAAGGAGGCAGAGAGAGAGCAGAGGGAGCGCGACCCGGGACCGGAAGCAGAGTGTGTGCATGTGGGCTTACGCTGGATCAGACTGAAAAGTTGATTAATAAATAGCCTCCTCTGCATCTAAACGTTGTCCTGCCATCCTCTGTGCTCCACCCACACTTTATTCGCGCTACAAGGCCCATTTCCAGCAACTATCACTCCAGTGTTCTAATGGTACAATGTGTTTGCTCATTGCCTCAGAAGGCTAATGGATGATTAGAAAACCCTTGTACAATCATGTTAGCACAGCTGAAAACAGTTTAGCTCTTTAGAGAAGCTATAAAACTGACCTTCCTTTGAGCAGATTGAGTTTCTGGAGCATCACATTTGTGGGGTCGATTAAATGCTCAAAATGGCCAGAAAAATGTCTTGACTATATTTTCTATTCATTTTACAACTTATGGTGGTAAATAAAAGTGTGACTTTTCATGGAAAACACAAAATTGTCTGGGTGACCCCAAACTTTTGAACGGTAGTGTGTATCCATGTTATTTCACCTCCCTCACTGCCATCACCAGGAACTACCTGCAGGCCAGGACAATGATAACATTTTAACATAGCCTATGGAAATCCAAAGTTTACACATTATCATCACGCACAGAAATTGCAAAACTGCAAAACTAGTTTTAAAACCGCTAAGTTCCAACTGTTAAACATAGCGAGAGGCTGGGCTACGTGTGTGTGTGTGTGTGTGTGTGTGTGTGTGTGTGTGTGTGTGTGTGTAAAGTGTAAACCAGTGCATCCTGACTTTCTAACTATGCCTGTGTGTTGCATGAGCGGCAGTCAGTCAACAACTCTTCGCAAAGTTTCCTTATGAAACAATATGCTCGCTGAAATTATGGCAGGGAATGCCAGATTAAACATTAAAACTGCCTTCTGAGCACTGTATCTACAGGCTACCACCAAAAGAAGGAGGCTACCAGAAAGGCATCACTCCCTACGATTTTACTTTCACTACGACATTACTTTGAACAGACTATCAAAAAATTGCAAGGTGATATGATAAAGTAAGGCACAGTTTACTTACAGTCATTTTTTTGCTTTTTTTTAAACGATGCAACCGTTTTCTGCCTTTTGGCACCCTTCATCATGCCATGTTGGGGTCCTGAACTAGGAGGAGCTGTCCCCGATATGCCTGTCAAATTTGTTGTGGTAACCATAGCAACCAAGCTCGAGCTCGCAATCTGTTGCAACTATGTATATACTGCTGTGCACCTCAATAAACCGAATGGTAATTAGTCTTTTGATTTTTCCGTGAGGTTTGCCTTATGCAAAGAAAGACAGCATAGACGTTTTTTCCTCCCTATAAGTGGGGGGGACCGAACGAGGTGAATTTAAATCTGGGTGGGACGAATCCCCCCCGTCCCCCCCCTCTATCTGCGCCCGTGCGATTATCCTGTACACCCCTGCTTGATCAGGGGAAGCCTGTGGTGCATCGGAGACACAAATCAGTAGCCCCACCTCTTTGCAGAAGCACTGATTCCCGGCCTTCCCTCTGCACCTACAGATCTGCCCGGGCTCGCTCTTGGTTCTGGTGGGCATGGATGAGTTCACGTGTGGAGAGAGAGGGGGTTAACGGAGGCACAGACACAGAAGGAGAAGGGAGAGCAGAAACATAAGGACAGACACGAGTGCGGGGTACAGGTTTTGGGAGAATTGACCCCCGGTTTCCACGGGGCTCAGGGAGGGGAGGGGTGAGGAGAGGGAGGGAGAGAATGAGAAAGCAAAAATGAGAGGGAGAATGGAGAAGTTGCAACAGCACCTGCTCCTGGAAATGCTGTCAGGTGGTCTTCAGCCAGCTGGACCATCTCCTCCAGCGACGCCGTTCGGTGACACTGGATCCACGCTGACATCTTGCTCGGCAGTTAAGTGACGAACTGCTCCAGTGTCACTCGCTCAGTGATGGACTTGACATTGCACGTTTTTTTAATCGGCAGGCATCCTGAAGCTGTTGTACAAACGCAAATGGCTGGCCCACTTTGCTATATGCCAGCGAGCGGAAACGCTGGCGCTGCTCTTTTGGACTTTGGCCAACCCACTGTAGGATGAATCACTTTAGGTGGGGGTACTCCAGCATGCTGGTGGCCAGGAGCTCCTGAGCCGTGAGCTGGGCTTCCCCCAACAGGAGCGGCAATAGCCGAGCCGCCCACTAAGATGTTGGCCATTAGTTTGCCTCTGTGACATGTTTAAAAAGCTTGAGGAAGGCATCGGGGTCATCCTGCAGCCCCATCTTGACCAGCTGGACAGGCATGCTGGCTGCAAGGACGACCGCTGGAGCACCTGTGGACTGAATTCAGCTCCAGATCACCTGCCGGTCTTCTGCTTGGGCTTTGAGCAGAGCCTGGAAGCGCCACCCGGGTCTACTGACAGTGCAAGGAGGATGTGCTGCTGACGCTGGAGGTCACTGGCGAGCATTTGGAGGAGCTCTCTGACTGGTTTGGACTCCATGGCAGCGTTCGTTCCTCAGTCCCGGGTTTTGGCACCAGTGCAACAACTCTTTAACTTGTGGGAAACAGAGGAACTGGAATCAGGCTTCAGAACAGGTGTGTTCTTTTTATTTTTACACTTTTCAGTGAAAACACGTATGCGTTCACACAAACACACATCGGGTGACACAGCTCTCTCTTGTTCCTGGCCGTCTGAAAGGCACACAGAGACACAGGTGCCAGTAATTAGACACAGGTGCACCCCATCCCATGTTACCTACTGATTCAACCTGCCTCCTCGCCATTCACAGCCAACGCTCGACCACACCCCCGCTGCAACAATGACCCATATCAAATTTCAAATATTGTCATTCACAAAATACTGGAACAATAGTGTGCATAAACTCCGGATTGTCATACTGACTATCACATAATGGTTAAGAATGGTATATATCATGTGCTGAGTGCAAGCAGAGCTCTGGCAAGACTAGCTATAACAGCATAAATAAAAGGGAGAGGCAGTTGATAACACCGTCATGAGGGTGCCCTGGGACATGAAGCAGCAAACCACTCCACTGCCAAAAAACCTGAGTGAACACATCGGGGGTGGGGGTTAGGGTGCATCAGTTGCCCTCACTTTCATAAAATCTGATGCATTTTTGTTTGGGTGTTCCTTTTCACCAATAAAGACATCCTGTAAAATTTTTTGACCATATTCAAAAGTCTAATGGTGGCACCATGAGGTTCATTTTTTGCCAAAAAACGCTTATTTTATGTTTTCGCGTAAGGTTTGAATCACAATGTTGGACTCCATTTATTGATTTCTTGTGACCCAGAGATCATGTTAAGAACCTTTGCAAGGGCTTGAGAAGCATTAATGTGATTCATAATACATTTGTATTGTTTAAAAGTAGTTGAACAATGATTCAATGAACAGCTAAAACTCAAACTGTGCTTGATAATATATACTATTCAAAAAAAGTAGGGGATATTTTATTTTGAGATCCAAATTTTCACATATACAAAGGGATACAAAAGCATGTTGTATAGTTCCTTACTGAGGAAGCATTTCCAAAGAAATTCATCACCCAAACACATCAATGACACTCTCATGATCAGCACGGGATGCTACTGACGATCAAGGGGGTCGTGCCACAAATTTGCATGACTCTGAATTGGAAGGTTAGAGCCACTCCAAAGGAAGATTTTGAAGAGAAAGCATCAGATTATCAGTGGTTGAAGTCGTTAATTAAACAGAGACCATGCGCCGTCTAACACAGGATGAGAGGTTACGTGCCCTTGGCATGCTACAGGTTGGCACAAGACAGGTCGTTGTGGCAAGAGCATTGAATTTTTCCCAGTCTGTCATCAGCAGATTATGGTCCAGACATCGTGCTACAGGGTCTGTTCAGGATAGACCACGATCCGGTCGACCAAGGGCAACAACTCAGGCTCAGGACAGATTCATCCGCACTATTGCCTTGAGAAATCGTATGGTAACAGCAAATCAGATAAGGTCTCAACTTTGAAGGGATACTGGCTTGGTAGTGAGTGGCCAGACCATCAGGAATCGACTGCACAGATTTCACTTACACGCCCAACGTCCTCGTGTCATTCCCTGTTTGAGGGATCGTCACATTAGGGCCAGACTCCAATGGTGTCGTCATCATCAACGCTGGGATAATTGCCGATGGAACCACGTAATGTTCTCAGATGAGTCGAGGTTCACTGTGGACTTCCTGGACAGACGCAGGAGGGTTTGGCGCCAACGTAACGAACGTTTCCATGACGTTAACGTCATTAGACATGATCCGTATGGGGGTGGCTCTGTAATGGTGTGGGGAGGCATCACTGCTGCCAGCAGAACAGACTCGCATGTTGTTGCTGGACGTGTCACAGGGCAGTACTACCGGGACAACATCTTGGCACCCCATGTTGTGCCGTTTGCACGTCGTTATGGCCGCCGTTTCATTTTCCAAGATGGCAATGCCAGATGTCATAGGGCCAGGATTGTTACAGATTACCTCCAGCAGCAGAATATCACCAGATTACCATGGCCAGCACTCAGTCCGGGCCTTTCCCCCATCGAGCATGTCTGGGACATACTTGGACAGCGGCTACGCCAACGTCAACAACCTCCTGCCAATGTCCAAGAACTTGCTGCAGCATTGCAACAGGAATGGAATAACATTCCCCAAAATGACCTGGGACGTCTCGTTAGGAGTATGCCACGCCGAATTCGAGCTTGTCTAGCCAACCGAGGGGGTTTTACCCGCTACTGACTCGGTTTCAAAATGGTGGTAAATTTGCTGTGTGACCCTGTGTTTGTGTTGACCCTTATTCTGGAGAATCTGTCCTTTACTGACTGTACACAGGGTTTCGAATAAATTGACAAATGTTTCCTTAATGTTTTTCTGTCATTTGTTTCCTTCCTGACCTCATGATCTGCATTTCATTCTACTTGTAAATCCAATATCCCCTACTTTTTTTGAATAGTATATTTAGAATATGTACTAAAAATGTGTATCTAAGATATTTGGTATACTCTATAAGGTGTCATAATGTTTCATGAAAAGTGATCGAAATTTTGTCATAAAAGTCATAAAATAGCAGCTTTTTCCATAACTTTGAGCTCCTGGTGCCACCATTAAACTTTTGAATTTTGTCAAAATATTTCACCCAATGTGTTTTCTTACCAAAAGGAACATAAAAACAAAAATGCATCATGATCGGAGGAACTTTTCATTTTTAGGGGGCAACTGATGCACCCTAGTGGGGGTGCAACAGCATCCAAACATCTCAGTTTACTGTGAAACTTCCAAATCTGCTTCTTTACCTTATAAAATGCTATTAATTAAAACCACTAATCTGAAAAAGTTGGGGCAGTTTGTAAATAATATTTGCACTCAATATGGTAGCATGTTGCACTCAAACCAAAACAGCAGCACATTATTCTGAATGAATGAATGAATGAATGATCATGAGGTCAAATCACATCAAAACATATTTAAAAAAAGTTGGGATAGAAAAGCATTTACAACTTTCTAATGTTACCATTCCTTCTCACAAAACTTAAAAGATGTTTAGGGACTGAATACACCAAGTGATCAAGCTGTTCAGATGGGGGGGGGGGTTGTCCCATTCTTCCTGCAAACAGGTCTGAAGGTATGAAACAGCACATGGTCATTTTTTTTTCTTGTTTATGATAAATATTAGAGAGAGAGAGAGAGAGAGAGAGAGAGAGAGAGAGAGAGAGAAGTGTGGAGCTATAAAATGCAGAGTAAAGAAGTCTCTCACTGCTGTAGAAATCAAGGTATGTCTCCTAGATAATGCCACATGTATCGGCTTGGCAAATTACTCACAATCCTTGACCATTTCCACCACTCAGCGAGTCATGCCATACTTGAGTACCCATGCTGAATTTAGCTACCCTTCTTGACCATGGATCAATATGATGGAGCTAAAAATAGTGCAGATGATTGATCACAGTTACACAAATTTCCTGATTAACATCTCCGATTCAGAAGTAGGCTAGTGTAATGTAGTTTCTCACTCTTTGAAAGGAGAACTGAAGTCATTTTTAAACTTGCTTTATTTATTAATTAATGAGTCATTCAATTACATTTTTGGTTTTAGTAACTGTATATCGTGACTCGTATTGGCAACTAATTGCAATTAAATATTATACTTATTGGCCTATTCGGTTTTTAGCCATGTTGAATTTAGTTCGTTTGGTTCATGGCAGGCGTCACTTATACGTGCGATCTTCATGAGACTTGTGCGAGACTTCAAAACGTGAAGTGTCAGCGCCGCCATTTTGAAAACTGTTTTCCAAAAGAAATCTTGCATAAAAACGAGTTTAAATGACGATTACTGCCTACTTTTTTCAAACTTTCCTGATTACTATCAAAACAAACAAAACTTCCAGCTTGATTACATCAGCATTCGAAAGAGGGCGTGCGTGTCTTTTGACAACGTTGGTAGATGTTGATCACTTTGATTTCCATGGTACGTTTTACTTCCGTCCTGTGATGTCTGTCTTGCACAGGTCTCAACAAATCTCGTTTACGGCCATCGCTTTGACATATGGACTGATATATTACATAGCACATTTCATACACTCATAACTTGCTATAGCAGTGACAAAATAGCTATCAAAAATGCATTCCTATATTTAATAAAATGAGATAAATAGAATTTTGATAAAAAATTTGCCTTCAGTTCTCCAATCCACCAGAAAAGTTCCTCTTCTGGTGGATTTAAGCAGTTTCAAACAGCATGTAAATGTTTCAGAATATTTTTTAATGTATTGACAAATAGAAAGTGTATCTATTGGCCCTTTTCCACTACCCTTTTTCAGCTCACTTCAGCTCGCTTCAGCTCACTTCAGCCCGACATGGCTCGCGTTTCGACTACCAAAAAACAGCATGACTCAGCTCGCTTCAGCCCTGCTTAGCCCCTAAAACTAGCACGGTTTTGGAGTAGGGCTGAAGCGAGCCAAAGCGAACCGAGTGAGGCTGGGGGCGTGAGCAGACACTCCCCTGTGCACTGATTGGTGAGGAGGAGTGTCCTCACATGCCCACACACGCCCCGCGAGCACGCTGGGATCTGTAAACACCGTAAACCCGGAAGGAGAAGAATTACGAATTACGAGAATTTCTGAAGCCTTATGCGCCTCGCCTCACCTATATGCTCTTGCCAGTATCTGTTGGCGTTGTCGGTGACAACAAGCCACAGCACCAAGACCAGCAACACTAACGACTTCATGTTTATTGTTTACTATTCGGGTCGTGAGACTACCGCTTAAAAGCTTACTGATGTCACTGCTTGCGCTGCTTAACGACATCACCTGACGTCCACCCACTTTCGCTAACTCCACCCAATGTGTCCACCCACTTCCAGCCAGCACGGTTCAGCGCGGTTGTAGTCGAAATGCAACTCCAACAGCCCCGCTCAGCTCGACTCAGTCCAACTCAGCACGGCACGGCTCAGCCGCGTTTGTAGTGGAAAAGCGGCATAAGTTTGGGTGCATCGACAGCCCGTTAAAGTTTTCAGTAACCTTAAAGTCAAACAAAACCCAAAAATAAACGCTGTTTGCTAATCATAATTTATAACCATTTATCCATTTAAAAAGTTATGAGCATACCAGTATGCCATTTACCTAAAGCGACAGTCATACTACAGCTCACAATGCTTTGCGATGGGTTATCGATGAAAGTGAGGCATTCTGGGGGCGATGCATGGCGATGTACAGACGAGCTAAAAGTTGTAGTCACACAGCAGGTGAATACTTGACCATCACGCCATTGCGTGCTCAAGCCTGGCGCAGCTCAAGCGGCCATGCTTGCTCACAGAATGCACTGTTTGCGCTCTTGGGATCCAGTCGTTATGGGAAACACCTGTTGCTGATTTGAGTGCAGTCAGCACACACATATAAGGATGCTGTTCTCACAGAGACTTGTCAAAGTATCTTCACTGTCACATTTGTTTCTAGCCATGTTTATGACTCTGCTTTCTGTTTTGCTTTTGTTTGTTTTGTTACTCTGACGTTACCTCACTTTTTTTTTGTAAATATCTCATCTCATCTCATCTCATTATCTCTAGCCGCTTTATCCTTTTACAGGGTCGCAGGCAAGCTGGAGCCTATCCCAGCTGACTATGGGCGAAAGGCAGGGTACACCCTGGACAAGTCGCCAGGTCATCACAGGGCTGACACATAGACACAGACAACCATTCACACTCGCGCTGTTGCCTCACAGTAAGAAGGTCCTGGGTTCGAGCCCCGGGGCTGGCGAGGGCCTTTCTGTGCGGAGTTTGCATGTTCTCCCCGTGTCTGCGTGGGTTTGTAAATATCATGCCTGCTAATAAGCACTCTTCCTGCACTTACCCGCATACCTGACAGAATACTTTGCAAAGTCTCTGTGAAAACAGCATCCTTATACGCATGTGCTAATTGCGCTCAAATCAGCATCAGGTGTTTCCCATAACAACTGGGTACCAAGAGCATGCACAACACACACCAAAGGATCCCCAAATGTAAATGCACTTTTCAGGTCTCGGTGGTTGGGCCTTGTTGCTGTGTTGATGAGGCTCCTGCGAACATCGAGGACATGCATTCAAGAGGAATGCATCTCAAGAGGCTCAGTGAAGGTTCCCCAAGCTTCAGGAAGTATTCCCAAACCCATTTGCAAGTATTTGCCACTTAGTTTGCTGAGAAAAACATCGCCACCAAATTTCAATGTATGCACTAAAATTTTTCACACACCAAAAAACTACCCATGAAGCTCGGAGAACATTCACCATGCATTGCAGGATTAGTGGCGATGCTACCAACTTTTCATTGCCAAGTAGTTGCAAACCCATTGCAAGCTGTAGTGTGACCAGGGCGTTAGTAACACGGAGCCATCAAATAAAGGTTTCTAATTCTTTTTTTTTTTTTTTAATCTCCAGGCACCACCGCGCAAGCTTGCTCGCTTTCTATGTATGTGTGCATGTATGCGCACACTTTTACTGCTTCAGATAGGTTGAAGGCAGAGAAAGAATTTCACTGTGCTGTAATGTACATCAAGTTGAGTTAGTTTATTTGTATAGTGCTTTTAACAGACCTTGTCGCAAAGCAGCTTCACAGAAAAATAAAGACTAAGCAAATTAGCTAATTTTATCCCTAATAAATTTATTTATCCCTAATGAGCAACCCTGTGGCAACACATATGTGACAAATAAAGGCTTTTAATTCTAAAAATCTCATCAGAAATTTTCTGTAACCATGTTACAGAACAAATATGTGAATGAACAGACTTTTATGAAGGCGGAATCTCACTCGGCTGAATCTCACTGCATATGTAGTATTGACACAGATATTAGTAAATAGTAGTATGATTAGGATATGTGAGTAAATACAGGAGCACAATAGAGAGCTTGCTCTGCTATTGTGTCACAGTTTGGTACACCAGTTGTACTTCAGAGAACTGGAGAGATTTGGAATGAATAATTAAGATTGAACAGAAGATTGTGGGGACCAAGTCACCAAATCTGGACACAGTTTATGCTAGCCATTTATGTAAGAGGGTTAACAACATTATCAAGGACTCAACACATCCAGGTCATAAACTGTGTGTCCCCCTCTCATTGGGCAAAAGATACAGGACCATCACTCACAAGTAGACTGAAGAACAGCTTCTTCCCCAGAGTTGTAGCCTCCCCCCACACACACCCACCCCAGTTGCTCCTAACGCACTGATCACTTTACATTCAGGACTGTAAATACAATTATTACAATCTGTGCAATATATGCTTACACTGCACTTTATTTTACTGACGTGATCACTTTACACATAGGAACGTAGAGACACCTAGTACAATTGTGCAATCTCTGCCTACACTCCAATTTCCCCACTTACTTGATCTTGTCTTTTATTTATATTCTTTTGTTTTTTACTGCTGCTGTTCTCTCTGAGTGCTACCAAACTATGTTTTGTATTACTACAACAATAAAGTCTTGTCTTACCTTATCTCATCTTATCTTAACTCTTTACCCCTTAATGACGACATATGACGACCCCGTGTGTATCCCATAATGACAACATATGACGCCTTGTCTTAAACCTTGTCAAAACCTTGTCTTTAGACTTTTTTTTTCTTGTAAATATGTTCTAAGGGTGAACAGTATATACATATACAAGCGTGGCTGTAGCAACTCCTTTAAGGGGTAAAGAGTTAAATACTAGTATGATAGCATGTTTATAAGCAGCAAAAGGCTCCCAAAGGCTAGGTAGGAGTCTGCTCACTGTTTACTTGTGTGTGTAATCACTGCTTCAATGATCAGGCTTATTTTTACCCCCAAACGCTTGACACTCTGCATCTTCAAGGTTGTTTACAACAATTTAGAAGTAATGTATCCACTCGATCCACTAGTCTCAGTAAGTCATATACTGTGACAAGTGATGTCACAATCTGAGATTATTTTGCGTAATTTGTACTCAAAGTGTGATATTTGAACCTCAGACGGAGTAAGATGTCAGTGCCCAGGGACATTGTTTTTCTTTTAAAATTAAACTTGTACACAGGTACAAATATGAACAAATGAACACAGAACATGTCTTGTATGGATATTGTCTGTTAGTATAAAGGAGTTTATATTTGGGTTTTGGTAATCTTTAATGTATTGCCATTAAAACAGTGAGCTGTGCCTTCTGCTTTCTTTCACAGCAGTGAGACACACAGTTGAATAATCAAATGATCTACACCAGGTCTCATTTGAATAGTTTACTTTAATTTTGAGAAGTATTTCACTAGTGTCTATTAAATCACCACACAATAACCTGTAGAGAAAGTGCGAATTTCAATGATGAAGGTATGCAATGGAAATGCAACACATACTTGGCCAGGATATGGATAGACATGGGTTTGCATTTGTTGCTGAACCATGGCAAGCCATACATTAGGTGCTTTCGGACCGGAGGAACTTTTTCATAGTTCTTAGAACTGCTGGAGGAAGTTACCCCTTTTTTGTGTGGCTGAAATGTATGAATTGGGAATGAACGTAGTTCTTAGAATGCCATTTTGAGCAGAGGTGGACAGTAATGAAGTACATTTATTTGGGTACTGTACTTAAGTACACTTTTTGAGTATCTGTACTTGAGTTTTTTTTTTTAACTTATGACTTTAACTTGACTACATTTGAAAAACAAATATCATACTTTTCACTCCACTACATTTCTATCAAGGTCCTCGTTACTTGTTACTATGAAGCAACTTTGAAAGCTGATATTTTTTTCTTTTCTTAAATGTGCTTGTTTTTTCTCAGATGACACTGAGACAGGGCGGCACGGTGGTGTAGTGGTTAGCGCTGTCGCCTCACAGCAAGAAGGTCCGGGTTCGAGCCCCGGGGCCGGCAAGGGCCTTTCTGTGTGGAGTTTGCATGTTCTCCCCGTGTCCGCGTGGGTTTCCTCCGGGTGCTCCGGTTTCCCCCACAGTCCAAAGACATGCAGGTTAGGTTAACTGGTGACTCTAAATTGACCATAGGTGTGAATGTGAGTGTGAATGGTTGTCTGTGTCTCTGTGTCAGCCCTGTGATGACCTGGCGACTTGTCCAGGGTGTACCCCGCCTTTCGCCCGTAGTCAGCTGGGATAGGCTCCAGCTTGCCTGCGACCCTGTAGAAGAATAAAGCGGCTAGAGATGATGAGATGAGATGAGACACTGAGACAGCCTATCAGTAATCACTAGGGTCACATCACATCCATACACTGGATAAAATCAAGTTCAGTGATTTCTCAGCAGCATTATTTGAACATGATCAGTTGATGGCAGAATGGAAGGAGGCAGTTTTTCTGGGGAATGCACAAACCCATGGCCATACCTGGAACCTATGTTTCAGTTTTCTGAAAGAATTAAAAATTTGCTTCATTTTAAATGTTTGCTTTGTTTGCCTAAAATGAACTACATCATGGCCTACAAAAACTTGCTGTTCAACCTGCGGAAGCATATTGAGGTATTTAAACATTTTATTTCAAGAGAAAGCTTGTAATGAAGTTGTCTGTGCTTTTACAGCTAGCAATAATGTTGCAATTGCTATGCAGTCTGGCTAGTCAAATGACTTTCTATGGATTTGCCTGCCATGTTGCCACAGCCTTGTCCACGGCTAACGTTAACACAGAGCTAGTTAACTTGGACACTTAATTTGCATGTAAAAACCGAGTTATGCTAACATGAATAACGTTAACTTATCTGAAGTCCTTTCAGAAATATGTTTTAGCATAACCTTGCCAAATAAACAATGTAGAAATCTTTATTTTCTAGTACCATTAGCTACCCAATATGATTTAGAGTTTGAAAAGTGTTTGCTAGCATGTCAGGAATGTCACTGACTAGCTAGCTTAACATTAAACCACCATGATGGCACAGCATGTGTTCATTTTGTGAATTCACATTTCTGTCTTTGGTAATGTTAACATTGTAGCTTATGTGACCTTGCATAATCGCTATAGCTACTATGCATTTTTTACCAGTAGCCAAAGAGAAAAATTAGCTAGCATCTTATTGTTGATTCTGACACTGCCAGAGCTGTGTTAGAACACTACCATGCTGCTTTGTAGGAGTAGGTAGGAGTGTTAAAAATAAAAAAAAATGAAAATGACAATAGAGCTTAGTCAATTCAGTTGTTTCATTTTGTAACGTTCTACCAGGCATTTTTTTCTACAGGTTCTACAAGTTTGTCAGTGAATCCAGTCCGTTGCTTCAGAGGCATTCGGTATTGTAAGTGTTGTGGCAATAATACAACAATGTGTTGACAGAAAATGTACTTTTAACTTGAGTAAAATTTTGACTGTACAACTTTCACTTGTATTGGAATAACATTTGACCAGTGGGATCTGTACTTTGACTTAAGAAATGAACTTGGGTATTTTGTCCACCTCTGGTTTTGAGGGACTTTTTTTAGTTCCTACTTCAGGGTAGGTACTCTCCCAGCACAAGAGGAACCATGAGTGACATGACCATACTGTGTTTGGTCCAAATGTAAGTGTATGTTGATTCATCAAACCAATGCAGCACCGGCACCCGCCATTTTAAAAAATCTATGTGAAATGATAGCCATGTAAACAACAGCTCTGAACATTAATGTTAATAAATGGAAAAAAAATCCACAGACAAATAGACCAACAGTGAAATTCAATCCCACTATAACAAACTCTCACTATGAACTTTCGCATTTAATGAACTAAGTTCATGTTCCCAGCCTTTAGTAAGTCGGAGTCTTAAAAAAAAAATCACTGTCATGTCCACGTTCTTTGGTGCTTGGAGTGTGTGCCACAGATAAACAATGTGAGTGCAGCCCCATGAGGACTAATTATAATGCACCTTTTTCGGATTATAGAACAAATCAGAGTGCGTACTTTTTTTTTTAAAGATATTTTTTTGGGCTTTTTGCACCTTTATTGGATAGGACAGTGTAGAGACAGGAAATGAGTGGGAGAGAGAGACGGGGAGGGATCGGGAAATGACCTCGGGCCGGAATCGAACCCGGGTCCCCAGATTTATGGTATGGCGCCTTATCCACCTGAGCCACGATGCCCCCCAGAGTGTGTACTTACAAGGACTCTCTAAACACACAGACTTGAAGTATGCGCGTTGTACCTAGTGTGTCACATTACCAAGCCTTGTATCTGTGTATTGCCGTTCTGGTTTTGACTTTGTTTTGTGCATTTGGACGCTGCCTTTTGTCTTTGCCACCGCCATTCTGTTTGTGCCTTGCTTGACCATTGCCTGTTTCACGACCAGGCCTTTGTCTCATGTTTTTGAACTGTTTGCCTACCTGTTTGTAAATAAACACTTCCTGCAATTACATCTGTCATGCAAACAGGCAAGTGACACACTGAGTCATGCACTCCTCTCCCCACCAGACAAGCAATAAGTAATCAAGTCTTCAGTCAAGTTAACAATAGGTGTTAACGCCATAAAACAAAGGCTTAATTAGCCTACCTTATGTGTCAGTTACTAACAATTATTGAGAATGGTGATCAAAAGATCAATAAAAGGCTGCTGATACCACTAAATGTAACGCAGAGTTAAAGCATATGGTGGTGTTTTTATACCCCCTGCCCAGCCCTGCGGCACAACATATAAATGACTTGCAACACATGAATGAAGTGAATAGTGAAGATTTAGAAAACATAGTGAGTCAGTAGGTGGACAATGACAACAATACAGCGGTAACCACTTCCATTTCCATAACAGACGAAGAAATCATCGCCTCCGTTTGTAATCTTTGACCTCAGCCAGTGAACGGCGATAGTGACTCAGAAGGAAAAACTTGTGATAAGGAGAATGTGCTTAAAATTTTGCATATAACGTCAGTTTAACAAGTGGGTCCATTTCATTATTATCAACTATTCAGTAGAACAAAGTATTTGGACGTCCCCCAAGGAGTTTGTTATAATGGGGTTGCAGTATAGTTCTTGGGGGAGTTCCCTAGTGGGTAGTTCCTCTTATAAATCCCTAGAACCGTTTGGTCCAAAAGCACCTATTTTGGTGAAGTGTATTGAGCCTATAGAGAACTTGCAGTCTCTCTCACTCGATGTCCCTGTAGAGATTTGAAATGTAACTGAATACACACAGTATAGAGTAATCTTTTGCCCAGAAAAATTTCCTCTGCAGTAACCGGTAGAAACACACACATGAACAGAACACAAAAAGTCTACTTAATGCACAATATTCTTTGTGCATTATTCAGTGTGCAAGTGTGTTTTTAAAGTTTTTCTGTAGAAGTCTGATACTTCTGGGCAAGTGGACAAGTTTGAGCTTTTGTTTCTTATTTTTCTCAAAAATGTAGGACTGGATTAGAGCCAGCATATTCCTTCTTTTCCTCAACTTTTACTGTTGGTTCCATTCTCCCTTTTCCCCACAGGCATGGCCATGTATTGTTTTATGTACACATCCCCAGCCATTTCTTCTTTCATGAGGTTTCTTTGCCTTTCTGTCACTTATCTCTTTGTTTTTCCCCCCTTGTGCTCTTTCTATTTTCTCATTCTCAACTTCTGGCTGCACCCACCCTCCTCCCAGCTTCCCTCAATCTCTCTTTATCTGTCTCTCCCCCTCCCTTTGCTGATATCTTTCCCTCTATCCTCTTGCTCTTTTCATTTCCTTCTCTCACACACATTCATCTCATCTCCTTCACAGCCACAGCAGCCACCCCCCCCACACACACCTTTTCTCTTCCTTCTTTCCTCTCACACATTCTCTCAGTACTTTCCTCCAATGTCATGTTTTGTCTTTGTTTCTTTTTACTTAATAGATTGCCATTTCCTGTTCAGCAATTTAAAAATTATCCCAGTCTCCTCACACAGTACACAGTGTTAAATCCGCTCAGGTGTGTGCCATTTTAGAATAGGCAGATCAGAAGTGCTGAGGGCTTTTGTGAAGTGACAGGGTCAGGCCCTCTATTAACAAACCTACAGGAAGTCTTATTTTAATACTCTGCTTATTTCTATAATCAAGAAACAAATGAGGTTCAAATCACCTTTGGTTTTCAGCTAGCAAATAGCCACCAGGTGCATTCACACACTCATCAACACTAGAACAATAGTTAAAATTATTTTCCTCCCATTTTTTCTTTTCCCTCCCTTATCCTGCTCCCTCCGTCTCTCATCCTCCCCTCAACTCTGTATCTCCCTCTATCTCTTTCATAATGATTCTTTTATTTTCACCCTCCACCATTCCCCTTTACTTCTATTTCTCTTACCTTCACTGCATTCTCTTTCACCCTTCTGTTCCCTCTCTCCTGCAATCCTCACACTCTCTAGTGCACCCCTCCCTACTCTCTCTCTTTCTGTCTTATTTCTTTGACCTCATCTTTTCTTATGTTCTCGCTATCCCTCCCCCAGTTTCTTTTCCTCCTTTTTTTGCTGCATTCTCTTTCTCTCACCCTCCCCCACACCTCTCTCTTTCTATTTCTCTGTCATCCCCCATACCTCTCACCCCCCTCCCTCTTCCTCTCATTCTCTCTCCCCTGTCTGTCTCCCTCCCTAGCTCTTTTTCCAAAATGCTTTTCTCTCCTTTTCTTTAGGCACTTTTTCACACTAGCTTTCAGACATCGCATAACATCCTGCAGCTTAATTATTTGAAATTTGGAAATAGACAAACAAGTGTAACTACTCACAGCTACTCTGAAGTACATTACATATCACTTATTAAACATTTTGTTGTATATTCGTGTGCCTGTTTGATGGTTTGAAATGTGTTTTTTGAAGAATATGCTGCTGAGGGGAAAAAGGTGTGCGCGTGTTTGTGTCTAAAGAATAAAAGCAAGAGCTTTTGTTTGTATAGGCTATTTAGAGGTATACGTTTGTTGAAGGGCCATGTAGTTTGTGTGTGTGTGTGTGTGTGTGTGTTTAAAGGAGAAAGAGAAGTAATACAAAAGTGTGTATGTATGTGTACACAGGGATGTGTGAATGAGAAGAAAAAAAGAAGAAAGAAGGGCACAGGGGGAAAAGAAAGAAAAAATGTGTGCGTGAGAGAAAGAAAGAAAGAAAGAAAGAAAGGCCAGCACAGTCAGTTCTGATAACAGCAACAGTGGGAGGAGGAGGATGAGCAGAGGCACCACCCCTTTTTCTCCCTCAGCTATAAATAAGAGGTGGGTTTTTTTGCTCCACACTTCACTTGAAGGATGAGAGCCTTGAAACACCTTAAACATCATTCCAGGAACAATGTGGTAAGTACAGTTTTAACACACAAGCTTTAATACTATTGGTAACTGCATTACAGCTTCACTTTAAAGTTTGTTAATGGCTGTCCAAAAAGTTTCACTTTTTAAAATGCTTTTTTTCCCCCTGAAACTGGGACACTTCAGAGTGACAGGAGTATATCCTTTATTGATAAAGGATATACTCCATCTTTCAAACATACTCTTGTCAGTTTTAACTATAGTGTTTCTCACTTCTCTCTTGTTTTACATTCCCACATTCATATATGCATCATATATTAATATCATGGTTTTGTTTATATTAACATTCACTTCAGCTCTGCTCTTAGTGACAGTGCTCCTATCCTGCCTGACTGGCTCTCTTTCATTTGTCTTTCTGTCTTTCATTTTCCCAGTTATTTTCTCTGCTCCTTCTCTTTCCTACTCCCTCCCTTCCTGCTCTTGCTTCTTTCTCACCCTCTCTCTCTCTTTCTGTTTCAGTCTCTCACTCCCCACAAACCCTCCCACTCTGTCTCTCTCTTTATCTTTCCCTTGTACTCTGTTTCTCAGTCTCTCTTCCCCCGCTATCCCCTTGCTTTTTCCTCTCACTCTATTTATGTCTCTCTTTATCTTTCTCCCCTTCCTCCTCTCTCTCCCTCCCTCCCTCCCTCTCCCCCCTTTGTTTTCCTCTTTCACATGTTTCCTCCATCAACCTTCACTCCCCTTCTGTTTCAATTTCTTTCTTTCTATTTCAATCACCAAATCATTCTGTTGCTGTCCTTCCCCCTCAATCTGCTTTAACATAAATAATTATGAATGACATGGTTATCAGGCCATCTAGTTTTCTGCTGTCCCTCACCTCTCTGGTCCCTTTTCCCCATTTTTCATTCATCAGTCATTACAGCTGTCTTTCCCTTATGTTCTAATGCAGACAAATAATTTGCATTTGCACATATTTCGTATTCATCTGGGCTCATTTATATGCATCAAGGTAACACCATGTTAAAAATGTTAATCAGCCTGAGGTATTAATGATCTTTTAAACATGCTTTGCCCACAGTGTGAGTGATCTGGTACTGCTGTGTGCCCTGTTTACAGGTGTTTTTGTGCTACATTCCAGTAACCTCAGAGCTACTACATTAAATTATAATTACCACTCACATGGCTCTGTAGGAGAGCCGTTGAGTGCCACATCATTAGTCGAGAAGCAAGAATGCCTTAATCCTAGGTCAGGCTGTATTGTGATTACTAATGTTTGCTGAATTTGAACTTTATATTGAAGTTTTTTGTAATCACATTTTGCACTAATTTTAGCGCTAGCATGTCCACCATCCAACCCAACAGTAGCATTGCTGTACCATCGGAAATTCTGTGGAGAGTCTACAGATGTTTACTGGCTAAAGTAAAATGTCACCTTGGCCTTTTCTCTTGCTTATTTTCCTTCACGTCATATTGAATGATGCATTGAATGCTAGAATTCTGCTGTACTGACTGTTGCCATGATTGTAGTTTACAGCCATAGCATTTACTATTATGTTTTCTGACTACATTATTTGCTGTCTTAAAGGAGGATCAGGCAGTTCCTCTGGTGCACTGCTACAATGAAATGATGGGGAATGTGGTGGACACTGGGACACAGACTGATCCAGTGGTGGTCCTGTCCCTGGCTCAAGCTGCTGTGCTGGGCCTCATATCTCAGAATGAAATCTTTGGCACCACCATTGCCCCTAATGGTTTTTACACTGGAGAGGTACGTGACTGCCCCCCTCCACCTCCAGAGGCAATGGAGTATGAGTATTCAGACCAATTGATTGGTGCAAATGGAGACTATTTACCTGAACCTAATGGAGAAAATAGGAGGCCACATGGACTTTTGAGGGTGGAGAAGAGGCGTTCAAGACCTCGGGGAATGACCAAGAGGCACCAAAGTGAAAACGATGAGGCAATGGAACTGGCGAAGAAATCCATAGATGTACAGACTTGGGTGAAAGGAGAGCGGCCTGAGTATTCAAGCTCCTGTTACTACTCAAATGTTCATTGCAATGACAGCAGGTCTGAAGTGTTGGACCTTGCCCCCCACAGACTGATGTTAAAGGAGGAGCAAAACAAAGACAGCCCTGAACATGCAAAGGAGTCAAGCAACCAGCAAAGTGATCCAGATTCAGACACAAGTTCACAGGATACTGATCACACACAGGAAATAGAAGCAGGCAGCCAGCCTGAGGGGGGAAGCACCAAAGAGGAGGGGCCAGATGAGCAAAGAGTATTGAATCTTAAGACTCCTGAGGAGGAAGTGAGCCCTGTGATAAGACGCTACTATGAATCTAGTGTTTTGACCTACGAAGCTGCTGAGCCAGACCTGGCACCAGCAGACTATGATGATGGTGTGCAGGTGGCAACATGGGCAGATGGTGAGAATCCTTTGGCCCGACGTGTTCAGATTGATCGTTTGGATGTCAATGTGCAGATTGACGAGTCATACTGTGTGGATGTGGGTGAAGGCCTGAAGCGCTGGAAGTGCCGGATGTGTGAGAAGTCTTATACATCAAAGTACAATCTGGTGACACACATCCTGGGTCACAGTGGGGTCAAACCGCATGAGTGTGTGCACTGTGGAAAACTGTTTAAGCAACCAAGCCACCTGCAGACACATCTGCTTACACACCAAGGCACAAGGCCGCATAAGTGTACTGTCTGCAAGAAGGCCTTCACACAGACCAGCCACCTCAAGCGCCATATGCTGCAGCACAGTGACATTAAGCCATACAGCTGCCGCTTCTGCGGACGTGGGTTTGCCTACCCCAGCGAGTTGCGCACACATGAGGCCAAGCATGAAAATGGACGGTGTCATATTTGCACACAATGCACCATGGAATTCCCCACCTATGCCCATCTTCGGCGGCACCAGATCAGTCACCAGGGCCCTGCTGCCTTTCAATGTAGTGAGTGCCACAAGAACTTTGCCTACCGGAGTCAGCTGCAGAACCACCTAATGAAGCACCAGAACATGCGGCCGCACATTTGTTCTGAGTGTGGCTTAGAGTTTGCACAGGTTCACCACCTTAAGCAGCACCTGCTCACACACAAGGTACTAGCACAACAGGCCCTCAAACACAAGGTACTTTTAAGCTCAGTTCACACTTGCACTTCTTTTGCAATACTACTTGTTTGGAGGGTTTTTGACCTATGCTCTTCATCCTTCATTTTTAGTAATACAGATATAACAAAACAAGGAAGGAAAAGGTGAGAGGATAGTGGGAGATAGCATGATAGCATTTATAGATAATTAACTTTTTTTCTGTATATACTTTGTACTGTGAATATTTCTCATTGTAAGAGTAGTTACCATCTATAATTCTTCACACCACAGCAATATCACTTCATGACTACAGACTCTGAAAATAAAGTGGGTGAAATGCATTTATAAGTCCAAACACTCAACTTGCCTGAGTTGTATAATTATTTAACTGGTCAATACACTTCTCAAATTGAAAATACCACAGTGCAGTTGGGTTATATGACTATCCTATAATACTTACATTAAGGGAATTTTATCATTCAAAACATGTTACTGAACATTAAACCTTTGTTCAAGTTCAAAAGAAATACTTTTGAATAAAACATATAGCAGAATTTCCTTTAACATTAGCTACCTTTCACCTTACCCAAGCAACAGAAGTGTATATGTACAAATATATTAGTAGCCCAAAAGGAAACCATCCCCTAAGACCAATTTTATATAGAGAGACCATGTGCATTGAACTTGAACACTTAATGTTTATAAAGATATCCATATTAATAGATTGCAGATGGATGTACAATTTCCTCTAAACATTTTTCTTATAACATTATTGAATTGAGATTATTCAACCACACCTTCCATTGCCTGGGCAACTCAAGTTCTTTGGAAATCATATCCATTTCCATTATAATTCCATTACTATGCCCCTTTCCCACCTCAGTTAACCTACACATTAAAGAAGAGTTGATAGTAAGTGTAGGAAGCCAGTTCATCTAAACAGGAAACAAGACCAAATTGTTTTTACTTACTTGATTGTGTCTCTTTTAAAGGGGATGAAAGAGTACAAATGTGATGTGTGTTCTCGTGAGTTCACCCTGTCAGCCAATCTGAAGCGGCACATGCTAATCCACACCAGTATGCGACCTTTCCAGTGCCACATCTGCTTTAAGACCTTCGTCCAGAAACAGACCCTCAAAACCCACATGATTGTCCACCTTCCCGTCAAACCCTTCAAATGCAAGGTTAGATAGGAACTATTTTGCAGGATCTGGGTGTGTATAATTAATATCATACCTCATGAATCAGTGTAATTTTTTAAAAAACTTTAGGTCTAAACTGGAGTATAGACATGATGCCTTCAGTGAAATGCAGCTGAGTTGGATGTCCTAAAATCACAAATGTGCTGTTCACCAATTTTGCTTTATAGGTGTGTGGGAAGTCATTTAATAGAATGTACAACCTACTTGGCCACATGCACCTTCATGCTGGTAGCAAGCCCTTCAAGTGCCCCTACTGCAGCAGCAAGTTCAACCTAAAGGGAAATCTTAGCAGGCATATGAAGGTGAAGCATGGCATTCTAGATGTCTTACCAGATGGGCAAGGTAAGAATATAATTGTTCGTGGCTTGCTTTGACCTGTAATTTAGGGCTGTCCTTGAAGCGTTATTCTGCCCTTTACACTGATCATTAAAAAAGGCTTAACATTAAAATTTAATGTTCAATTTTAAACTTTAAATTGAGTACAAAATTGTCCACTGGTCACCTAATAGTAAATGCAGCATGTACAACTGAATGACGTGTAACTAGAATTGAGGTCTCAGTAATTGTCTTGTATATTCAGACAGCCACCCTGATATGGAGGGCCAGGAGGACTATGAGGAAGACAGCTTTGACTACAATGAAAGAGAAAATCTGGCTAGCAACAACACACAAGACCTAGCCAAACTGGCTGAGATGGGTTATTACAACTATACGAAAGCTGCTGCTTACTATACCACAGTATAATGCACTGTGAGACACTCAAACTCACCAATGGCCTGTTTTTGTAAGCCTTGATGTTTTAACATGGACTAAAGATGAAATGGCTATCTGGTGGTTGTACGCTTGTATTTTGATTCCTCTGTCAGAGGAAATCCTTAATATGCCTCCAAATCATTAGAGCTTGTTAGGTTCCATTAAAGCGTGAATAATACTTTATTTAGGTGTCAAACAGTGGATAATAGGTTGAGGACATCAACTGAAACTTTCTTGTGGACAATGATCTAATGCCATACGCCACTTAAGAAAGCTTTCAAAAATAACATTTGAGACCAATTCAAAATTGTAGTGCTGCAGTGTATACAGAGGAACTTAAGAGCCAACCCTCAACCCTTTGGAAATACTTCAGTCATGTAATTTTAAATCCTCAAAGTTTATACAAAAAAAATTAAAGATAATGTAGAATAATAAATTGTATTTAACATTTTTAAAAATGAATAAAATGGTTTAGGAATATCTGCTATCATTAAAATACTAAGATCCGGTTAACTAGCTTGTTCATGTTCAGTAAATCTTGCATTTGTCACATGTAAACCCAAGTGAGATTTTAGTAGGATTGATTTGCATATTCATTTTCAGCTAATAATTTAATAGCCAAACCTGTCAAAATAAAATAAACTCTCAATACTGTTTTGTTTATTATTAGCATTAGCTAAATTAGCTAGCCATCTTAGCATGCAGGTTGTGTGTCAAACATTCTAGACACCGGTACAACATCGTTCTTAAATATCAGAGGAGTCCAAAGTGGAACATTTTTAGAGACATTACTAACGGACACATATCATGCACAACACTCTCTGAAGCAGAGTTTTAGGAACTTTCTGGTAATGTGTGTGGTAAAATATTTACAAAACTTTTATAAACAGAATCAGGAGAAAGAGGAGTTAACTACATAATGTTTTCATGGTAGGGGTGTGTGATATGATCAAAATATAATCACATGATGATTGCTACTATACATAATATGTAATACAATACAAATTTGTTCACAAACTGCCAGCAAAGCAGTAATGTTCAATTTAAAAAAAAGTCATAAAATCATATCAAATTTGTTAATAACAAATGTAATACATAATTTTTGTATTAGTTAATTTATTCCCTCTTATTTAACACTGAAAGAGAAACCATTTTTAAAAATCAGTGGCACTCCACTCCCAAGTGGTGCAGGAAATCACGAGTTTGACTCCTGATGATGCCACAGCCATCCATGGCCAGGAGACCAAGACAGCAAGGTCGGCCACCCGCAGAGAGGGAGGGGTGGCACACACACTCTCCCCATCCATCATAGTACCACCAGCCAATCAGTTAAGGCAAGCAGTTTGATAAGAAGTGGTTGACTGGTTTAATGTGCCTCAGAAGAAGCACATGATAGCCTTTTTTTTATTTTTTAAATAGTTTTAAAATTTAACATTTTGCAATTTAAAAGATGAAGTACAAAAGTCTGCACACAAGCTACACGCCAATTTGCAATTATTTATATATAAATTTATAAAAAGATCACTATTTTTGCATGTGCGTTGTGGCATAATTTCGCATTACAGATATTACATAATTTCACCCAGGGGAATTACTACCATCATAACTTATTTACTACATACCCAGTTTCAGAAAAGTTGGGATATCCCAAATGCAATAAAAGCAAAAATCTCATCTCATTATCTCTAGCCGCTTTATCCTTCTACAGGGTCGCAGGCAAGCTGGAGCCTATCCCAGCTGACTACGGGCAAAAGGCGGGGTACACCCTGGACAAGTTGCCAGGTCATCACAGGGCTGACACACAGACAACCATTCACACTCACACCTACGGTCAATTTAGAGTCACCAGTTAACCTAACCTGCATGTCTTTGGACTGTGGGGGAAACCGGAGCACCCGGAGGAAACCCACGCGGACACGGGGAGAACATGCAAACGCCGCACAGAAAGGCCCTCGCCGGCCACAGGGCTCGAACCCAGGACCTTCTTGCTGTGAGGCGACAGCGCTAACCACTACACCACCGTGCCGCCCTAAAAGCAAAAATCTGATTTTGTTAATTCACATGAATTTTTATTTAACTGACAAAAGTACAAAGACAAGATTTTCAATAGCTTTACTGACCAACTTAATTGCATTTTGTAAATATAAATGAAGTTAGAGTTTGACGCTGGCAACACACACAAGTTGGGACAGAGGCATTATTACCGTTATATTACATCACCTTTCCTTTTAATAACTTTTTTTTTTAATCATATGGGAACCAAGGATACTAATTGTTGCAGTTTTGTAATTGGAATTTTTGTCCATTCTCGCTTGATACAAGACTTCAGTTGCTCAACAGTCCGTGGTCACCGTTTTCTGATTCTCTTCTTCAGGATGTGCCATACATTTTCAATAGGAGACAGATCTAGACTGGCAGCAGGCTAGTCAAGCACATGCACGGTGTCTACGAAGCCACACTGCTGTAGCCCTGCAGAATAAAGCCTGATATTGTCCTGATGAAATAAGCATGGACTTCCCAGGAAGAGACATCACCTTGATGGCAACACATCTAATGTCCCAATATACGCCGCCACGTCAATGGTACCTTCACACACATGCAACTCACCTATGCCGTAGGCATTGATGCACCCCCATACTATCACAGATGCTGGTGTTTGCACATTTCTCTGAAAACAAACTGGATGGTTGTGTTCACCTTTGACATGGAGAAATCGGCATCTAATTTTCCCCAAAAACGAGCTGAAATGTGGACTCATCTGACCACAGCACAGGTTGCCACTGTCTTTCGGTCCATCCAAGATGAGTTTGGGCCCAGAGAAATTAGCGGCATTTCTGCATAGAATTGATGAATGGCTTCCCCCTCGCACAATGTAGATTTTGGTTGTTGTGGATGCAGCAGTAGACTGTGTTAAATGACAATTTTCAGAAGTACTCCTGAGCCCATGTAGCTATATTATTCACATTAGCATGACTGTTTCTCAGGCAGTATTGCCTGAGACTTTGAAGGTCACTCACATTCAACAATGGTTTCTGACCTTGCCCTTTACATACTGAGATGTCTCCGAATTCCCTGAATCTTTTCACAATATTATGTGCTGTAGATTTTGAAAGACCTAAATTCTCTGCAATCTTGCATTGAGAAATGTTCCTTTTGAGTTGGCTAACAATTGTCTCATGAATTTTGGCACAAAAGGGTGACCCATCCTTCCTTACAAAGACTGAGCTTTTGATGCATGCTCCTTTTATACCCAATCATGATACTCTCACCCATTACCAATTAAGCTACTTATTGTGGAATCTTCTAAAGTGGTGTGACTTGAATATCCTATAAATTTTTCCAGTCTTATTTTGCCTCTGTCCCAGTTTGTTTTTGAATGGGGTGCAGGCATCAAATTCCAATTTTGTTTATTTACAAAATACAATTAAGTTGGTCAGTCAGTAAAATTTTTGAAAATCTTTGTGCTTTGGTCAGTTAAATAAAGGTTCATGTGAATTAAAGTCACAGAACTTGCTTTTATTGCATTTTGGAAAATATCCCAACTTTTCTGGAAATGGAGATTGTATAAGCACAGTAGTAATCTTCTCTTTCATGTTAGGAACTACCACCAAATGGAGACAAAGTGTAAAATCTTGTTTGGTTTCTAACTGTCTAGTAAAACTTGATGAACCACAAAGTTTTTGACAAGTGGGTTGACTGTACATCAGGAACACTTTAGTGATTAAACCATATATGCCTAATGCAAGTCCAGCTCCCATTGCAGACAGTTTAGCATCATACGTTTGGTCGCTAAAGTGTTCTACAAAGCCAGATTAAATGGTTTGACCCTTTGTTCACGTGACCATCCAAGGAACACCCAAGAAGCCCGGGGGGGATAAACAAAAGTAGAAATAAAATAAACAAACAAACCCCCACACCATTAAAGCTACATTTGGTCTCTAGGGCTGAATGTGAAAATCATAGGCACATAACGATTCACCAAATTCATGATTGTTTTCGACTCACAAGCAGATAACTTTATTACAAAAGAAGTGCAACACTTATTTTCCTATTCTTTATCAACTTAAATATTCCTTTTGTTAAATAAATATATACTTTTGCTTCAACAGTAATGATTCACAAACACTGAGTAAGGTACAAATCAATTCACGAAAACATGCCTTTTATTAAAAAATGAAATAAGTAGGCATTTTCTTCACCATTTCTGAACATTTGGGAAGGCTATAGTCGGATTTAAACATACAATTACCACTGCCATTTGCTTCTCTTTTCTTAAGCTTTCAGCAGTCTGGAAAAAGATAGCTCCAATTATTTGTTGAATGTATTTGTATAGTTAATTGCACAACAGCTCTTTCCCATTTTAGATTTTTTTTGTGCATTTTTGCAGCATTTGAGCCATGTTACTTCCACCTGCTGTGATGTCATGTGCATTCCCTCTTTTGTACATTATACAGAAAAACTAAGATGACACACAGCCTAATAATAACAACAACAACAACATTGTTCGTTATTTATTGCCTCAATTCAAATAGTGAAATTTGTGCCGCAATACCTTCGTATGATGTACTGTTACATGCCTAGAAGATCATGCCTCAAACAACTTTATTACAACTATATTAACTGTCCCTGTGTAACACAGCATGCCATCCATGTTTTCCATATGGAACTCTACAATGATGAACTGCAGCCTACAGCTGTGTGGCAGGACCATAGATGCAAGACAGAATGATTGTCAAATTAAGCAGAAATGATACTTTTACAGAATAATTCTCATTCACACTTACTGAACAGCCACCTGGACAATGTTATATGCTGTTAAAACACCATAAATTAATCCAGAATGGACATTTCAACTGTTTTAAATACCTTCCTTAAGGCTTGGGGTATCCTGCCTTGTTTAAGTTTTGTCTAAGCTTTGATTTTGTTGCACATAATTGTAAATATGCTGTTAATAAAGGTCTATGTTAAATGTGCTCTGGACAACACTGTATATTAATAAATATACCTTTAAAACTGATGTTTATAAATAGTACAAAAACAGGAGACAATTTATTAGATGGTTTCCAGGTTTAATACAGTATTACATACAGTATTATAAAACTAAAACCTTGTGGTTATAAGGACAGTTGGGGAATGGAGTGGACTTATGACACCTACAATTTAGCAAACACTAGCCAACAGCACTGCTTCAAGAAAAACAGGCTTATTTTTAAAATTCTCCAACAATAATTATGGCTACAATGACATTTAAGTTAAATGAGGTACAAAAAGGAAGAGTTGTGCTTCCATGTCCTTCATTTACCCAGGGCCTTGTCCAGGTTGGTCTTGATTGCATCTAGGAAGTCCGTGGTATTGACATAATGCTCATTTAGCTTGACACTGTAGTTAAAAAAGTAAAGAAATTACAAATAAGTAAAAAGAAAAGTGAAAAAGTAATTTTCCTGATTTTAGCCTATTGAGACAGTCTGCAGTATTTCCTACAGTTATGGCACAACAACAACAAAAAAAGATGACAACATGCTTAAATATGACTTAAAACTACTTTTGTTTTGCTAAACATAGTAGTATAGTGGTCTGTATTTTAAATTGAGAGCTGCCAATTAAATATCTAGAAAATCTACAAAAGGAATTAGTTTGCAAATGGCATAAATGTGGACGTCACATGTAGACTCCTTATAAGCACACACTTCAAAATGCCTTATTTAAGAGTAATTAGTTGTATGACTTTGCAGAAGAAAACAGTTTGACAAATTTATGGACCACAGATCCCAGTGGTTTACATGCACTCATCATGGAAATCAATGTCATAGTAATACTGGGCTTTCAGTGATTTCTTTAAAGTTATTTTTCTAGGGAAGAATGATTGTACAATATATATCTTTAATAAAAAAAATTGGTGCACAAATTTTAATTTACTTTTGGTTTTCTGAAAATCAATGCAGGGTCAAAGTTACAGCACACCTAATATTTGGTTAAAATGTCCCTTGGCAAGTTTCACCTTGACCAGATACTTTTGCATGTTGCCATCAACAAGCTTCTGGTAGAATTCTGGTTGGATATTTGACTACTAATTCTGCCAAGAAGAGTGGAGTTTAATTAAATTTTGCCATAGAACAAACTTTTAAGCCAAGACCATATTTTCAACAGGGTTGAGGTTAGTACTTTTTGGGAAAAGCTTAATGTTCGCCTGCTTTATCCATTCCACAACAATGTGTTTGGGATCACTGTCCTGTTGAAACACCCAATTGTGTCCAAGTTTCGACAGTCTAGCTGATGGTTTGAGGTTATACTGAAGAATTCTGAATTTGTTTAACCATGCTCAACAGTTGCTTACAGTTGGTAGTGTGTTCTTGGGGTTGAAAGTCCTCACTTTTACTCCTCCAAACATACCTCTAGTCATTATAGCCAAAACAACTCCATCTTTGTCTTATCTGATCAGAAAATTTTCCTTCAGAAGGCTTTTTTGTCATAATTGTGGTCAGCTGAAAACTTGAATTGAGCCTGAAGGTCTCAGTTTTGGAGCAGGGGCTTCTTTCTTGACCATAGCCCCTCAGTCCATGGAAATGCAAACTTGATTGACTGTCGACAGGGACACTGGTGTTCCAGCAGCTTCCAGTTCATGGTAGGCCTGTGTCTTGGTGGTTCCTGACCCTCCTTTTAGCTGAGGGTGAGTGACTGGGTCTTCTTCTCGACCTTGCCAAAGTGGCTACACCTCCCATTAACTTGTACCTCTCCAACAAATCCTTTTTATGCACAAAGCAGCTACCAGCTATACTCAATCATGATCATTAACAGGAAGTGAACAGGCCTTGGCTAGTTAGCAACACTGAATTAATAATTGGGTGTATGCATATTTTTGACCACTATGTATAATTCTGGCCCGTATTGATTTCAGAAAACCCAAAATAAATTAAAACAATGACCAAATTTGTGTTTTTTTTCCCCTATTAAAGAAACTTTAAAATCATTCTTCCCCAGAAAAAGAACAGTTCAGAGAAATCTCTGAAAGCCCAATATTGCCATGACATTCTTGTCCATGATGAGTATATGTAAACTTCTGACCACTACTGTATATATGGAAACTGTTGAATTACTTTGAGAGCCCATGAATGCAGCCAGCCAGATCCTTGGTCATGACCCCACTCTCCACAGTATCCACACACACTTGTTCCAGAGTCTGCGAAAACCTGGGGACAGCAAAGCATTTACAAAATTCATATTCATGTCAAAATTGCTTCAAGTTAATTGTGTAGTAGGCGATACTGGGTCATGCTCAAAATATGCATTGGGATTACAATCCCCACAGGAAAAAAACAAAACAAGCCAACAACAACAAAAAGCCATGAGAGCAGACAGTCACACATGAGCTCATGAGACCAAAAAAAAAAATGCATGTTTAACATACTAGGTACTAGCAGGTGGTTTAAATTACAATTTTAATTTAAAAGGAAGTTGATTATAAAAGGTCACAGCCAGGCGCAAAGCTGCAGGTTGGTGGGATTGGTCAAACTTTGTCCAGGTGTGTGTGGAACTAGTTGGAATTCCTCTGGGAGCAGATGGGAATGGGATTTAAAAAACAAGCACACCTTGAGCACATGCTGAAAGAAAACAAAACTAAGACCTACTGTCATGAAGTAAAACCGCCATGAATTTTGGAAATGAGAACTCAGGAGTTTTAAAAAGCTCATCGGTGAACATAACTTTTCTGATGCGTTAATATTTGAAGTAACGTCAGAAGAATCAAGGGATAGGATCATCACCATGGATCACAGCAGCATCTTAATTTTGTGGTTTAAGTAGCTATAATTGACTCTCTTGTGGTAGGCATTGACAAAAGAATAAAAATGTATTCAGACATACAATTAAAAAGTTGTTTCTGGAGAACAGTTTTTGAATAACCCTTTGTTCTTTGCATGTCCTTAACCTCCACATACTTCACAGCACTAAAAGATTCTCTAAATTATCACTCATTCAAAAGATCATGCTTTGGATGTGTGCTCACAAGCTACTTCACCTCTTCAACTCCGTGGTTATGACTATGATCTTGGCATCTGTGATCATAAGGTTAAAATAAAGTAACTAATTTGTCTATTCCTACCACACATCTGGCACTGTGGGAGATGGCTGCCTCTCCAGTAGATCAATAAAGTTTTATCTAATCTAATCCATCACTCAGACCAGTTTTTAAATTTTCACTAGTTTTTACTTTTATTTAGTCTTTCATTTCATTTTTAAATTTCTTTGGTTAGTTTAACAAGCGCATATGTAGTTGTAATGTTAGTTTTTCAGGTGTTGCACAGCCATAAATATTCTATAATAACTAGATAGAACACAAGCCATTTACTGTTTAGCTGTTCCTTATAATGTGTTGTCAATTCTATTGATAAAAATATGCATTTTAACACAAAATGCTATGCAGGGATCCATGCGGACCATGCGCATGATGAAATTTGCATCATGCGCACAGTGCACAGACTGCCTGCTGAAGTGAACTTAGGCCTTCATAGGATTTGTGCACAGCAAGCTGCTTCTTTGGAGTTTTACAGCAGCCAGCACAACATATTACTGCCACCTTCTGGAAGTAGTCTGTTACTGTCTCTAAGGGGAAAATGAAACAAAACAAATCTGATTTTACCTGTAATTCTATTTCGTTTTAGTTCATGTTGCATTGTTCATTGTTATCTAGTTTTCATTTCACTTAAAACTTTCAGTGCAAATTTTCATTTTAGTCTTAGTTTTTGTTAACTATATTAACCCTGTCAAAGACATCTAATATAATAATTTCAGGAACTTTTTTTTTTGGGGGGGGGGGGGGGGGGGGGACGACATGAGACAGAGGACTGCACAAAAAACACCACTAGTCTTCCTGCCTTGAATATGTTTAACCAGTTTCCCCAGAAGCCCTGGTTAGCCACCAAAATATCTCTACTATCCTAAACCACCTTGCTCACCTCAAAGTGTGCTGTAAAGGGGGCCTGCGACCTGTGGACAAGGTGACCCACTTGAACATCATCTAATCATTCTTGTGTTCATTGAATTTCCCAACTAAACTTTTCCCCAATCCCTGTTGTATATTACTTTCCTGACAGAAAAAGTCTCGAATGCACAGTCTGAAAAACCTTGTAAAACCAGGAGCTCCTCAGAATATTTGTTTGAGTATTCATGATTGATGCAGGAATGAAGTGATGCTCATTCATTGAAAGGATTCAAGCCATAGGCTTCCAGAGTAAAGCTGACACCATGCAGGCTGAGCTTGCCTAACTCCATGTCAAGTGCTCGTCTCTGAGCAAGCAGGTTGACAAAGTTCATAGGGGAAGAGGAAAAGGGAAGGGAGCTGAACCCACTGAGCACAAGGCAAAGCTGGCTGAGCTGGAAGAGAGGAATCCTACAGACAAGCTACATATTCAGAACTAGTCCAAAAGCGTTCAAACACCAAATGCAAAATGTCCTCTCTCCATCCCTGCCAGCAGGGGTTTTCCCCACTCTTGTTGGGGAGAAACTTGAAATCCATGAGGCCACCATATCAGAACCTCTCAAAACGAATAACACGGGTAATGTCAGGCCTCAGACTCCGATCATCAAACTGTTGCGCTTTACTGACCATGATACAATTCTAAAGGCTGTGAGGGTCTCTCCTATGGTAATTGCCAGCAAAGATGCCTTTTTACTCTGTGGGCTAAGGCATTTAACCCTTCAACCTACGATAGGCCTTTCCCGGACTCATGAGCTAGAAAACATGCCCACGTTTCATGCCAATTTAAACTGACCCACAGAGTTTAGCATGTAGTCTTCAAGACCATGCAAGAGAACCTTCCCACATGAAGCTCTACCGTGATAAACTGTTGTCTGCATGGCAAGACAATAGATGACAGAATGATTGTCAATTTAAACAGAAAAATAATATTTTTCCAGAGTAATTCTCATTTACGCCCACTAAACATCCACATGACAAGGCTACATCATGTTGACACCTCAAAATAGCCCAGGAAAGACATTTCTATGCTTAAAGGGTACCAGTACAGCATTTAAACATGATGGGACAAATCTTAATTATTATAATGCGCACAAGTGTAGCCACCTAATTGGGTATCATAAATAGCTTTAAGTGCTTAAAAGTTCAAAAGCATGTCAAGCTTTATTGCACATGGACAATCAATATGGTACCAAGGATGCGATGTCCAGTTGTTGATAGCCAAGTACTGGAAATTATAATTACATCATCTGCACTTACTTGTTAGTCCAGGTTTATTCAGACGAAAAAGTAATCTTCAAGTCAGTATGGATAGCAGAGAAACCAGATCTCTGTATGAACCTCAGAAAAAGAACGATCCGCATCTGGTGAGTGATTTCAGCAGGAACTCATCAGATGATTCTAAATGATGAAATTGGTGGTGCTTTGCAAGAGCAAAATCGGGAAGGCAAGAAAAAGAGTTTGGCAACTACAGTGTCTTGCAAAAGTATACATCCCCCTCGGAGTTTGTCTTGTTTTGTCACATTACAAGCTGGAATTAAAATGGATTTTTGGAGAGTGAGCATCATTTGATTTACACAGCATGCCTACCATTTTAAAAGGTGCATTTTTTTAACCTTGCCCAGGATGGAGTCCACCAGGGGGTAAGGTATTGTTTTTGGTGTGGCTTATTATTTTTTTTAATGATATTATGGGAAAATGGCTGGACCAATCTTCATGAAACTTTCAGGATAGATGGGCATTGGTCTCAAATAGAACCTCCAACATTTTGAGGGTCATCCGGTCAAGATCACCAAAAAAGTCAAAATCATTTTTTCACGATATCTTCCTTCATATTCATTTAGATGTGTTCTGACTGGCTGAGAGCAGTATGGTGTGTTCTGATTGGCTGAGAGCAGTACAGTGTGCAAATGAGAATCAGACCCATGTTTATTGGCCAAGTATGTTCTCACACAAGGTCAAGGTCACCAAAAAGGTCAATCATTTTTTTTCGCGATATCTTCCTTCATATTCATCATAAGTGTTACTGGGCGAGGGTTTGTTTTTTTTTTTTGGCCTGGCAACACTTGTTTAAATGACACAAACAATAATTAAGAGGAAAAAACAGAAATCTGGAGTGTGCATAGGTATTCACCCCCAAAGTCAATATTTTGTAGAGCCACCTTTTGCTACAATTACAGCTGCAAGTCTCTTGAGGCTTGTCTATTAGCTTAGCACATCTAACCACTGGGATTTTTGCCTATTCCTCAAGGCAAAACTGCTAGAACTCCTTCAAGTTAGAGGCTGTCCACACGGCAACAGATTCAGGTGAATCTGATAAAATTGTTTATCGTTTCAGCCTGGCGTCCACACGGCACCGGCGTTTTGGGTGCCCCAAAACGAGAACGGGTTCCAGAGTAGAAAAATCTGGCAACGGCGCCGTTGCAAAGTCGTCTGGATGAGTAGAACGGATTTGTTTATGATGACGTCACAACCACATGACTAGAACAAGCAGCACTCTCGCTGTTTTGTATGAACCACTGCATTGCATTCACTTTTGTATACAGCTTTTCTTTTAAATAAACAAGTAACTGAACCATTTCTTGAATTTCTTTTTTTTATTGGACAAGACTGCTTTTCAAAATGTTCACACACAATATAAAAAGTTATATAAATTATATAAAAATGCTTTTCAAAATGTTCACACACAATAAGAAAATTAAGTTATATAAAACTATGCACACTAATATAACTAATTTGTACACACAGAAGGCACGATTTCCTCGCATAGTCGCAGCCATCATCTTGTTGTTGTGTGCTTGTTCCTGTGAGTGCTTCACGCCAGGTAGAAGAAGGGGTTTATGCGCATGCGTCCTACTTCTTCTATTGTTCTGGTGTCTCCGATGGGACCGTCTTACAGCGCACGTAGAGGTGTGGCATGTGTATTGCATCGTTTTCAGCAAGCGTTGCGTTGTCATATGTATCTGATATTTCACTGATCTGTTGCCCATGTGGACGTGATATTTTTTTAAATAAAATCTCATTGCCGTTGTCGTGTGTATGTAGCCTTAGATGGGTTGTGTTGGTAGACGGCAATCCAAGTTATGCCACAGATTCTCAACTGGATTGAGGTCTGGGCTTTGACTAGGCCATTCAAATACATTTAAATGTTTCCCTTTAAACCACTCCATGGTAGCTTTAGCAGTATATTTAGGGTCATTGTGCTGCTGGAATGTGAACCTTCGTCCCAGTCTCAAACATCTGGCCAACTCAAACAGGTTTTCCTCCAGAATTGCCCTGTATTTAGTGCCAGCCATCTTTCCTTCAATCCTGACCAGCTTTCCTGTCCCTACAGATGAAAAACAACCCCACAGCATGATGCTGCCACCTCCATGCTTCACTGTAGGAATGGTGTTCTCAGGGTGATGGAAAGTGCTGGGTTTGCGCCATACATGGGATTTCTCATGATGGCCAAAATGTTCAATTTTAGACTCATCTGACCAGAGAATCATCTTCCATGTGTTTGGGAAGTCTGTCATGGAATGTCAACATTTGGGCAAACTCCAAATGTTTTTTTTTTTTCCTTTAAGCAATGACTTTCTCCCCACTCTTCCAGAAAGCCCTGCTCTATGGAGTGTATGGCTTAAAGTTGTTCTCTGGACAGATACTCCCATCTCCGCTGTGGATCTTTGCAGTTCCTCCTTTGTTATCACTGGTGTCTTTGTTGCATCTCCAATTAATGCCCTCCTTGCCTGATCTGTGAGTTTTGATGGGCGACCTTCTCTTGTCAGGTTTGTAGCGGTGCCATATCCTTTCCATTTTACTATAATGGATTTAATGGTGCTCCGTGGGATATTCAAAGTTTGGGATAGTATTTATAACCCAACCCTGATCTGTATTTCTCCACAACTTTGTCTCCGACCTGTCTGGAGTGCTCCTTGGTTTTCATGTTGCTTGCTTAGTAGTGTTGCAGAGTCAGGGTCCTTCCAGAACAAGTTGATTTATACAGGCATCATATGACACTTCAATTGCACACAGGTGGATCTTAATCAAATAATTATGTGACTTATGAAGTTAATTGGTTGGACTAGCTGTTTAGGGATTTCATCTAAAAGGGAGTGAATACCTATACGCAATCCAGATTTCTATTTTTTTCCCCATTTTATTGTTTATCACAAACAATTTGCACCTCTAAAGTGTTAGGCATGTGTAAATCAAATGGTGCTAATTCCCCAAAAATCCATTTTAATTCTAGCTTGTAATGCAACAAAACAGGGCAAACACCAAGGGGGATGAATACTTTTGCAAGACACTGTACCTGGTACTGATGTGGAAAGTGTGCCAAACAGAAGGCATAGACATGCAATGTGCCACAATAGTTTATATATGTCTCAATATAGGCTTCTGACAGCTTGAAGCAGAGTTTATAGCAGAGCCGACCCAAGCACAGAGCACCAGAAAACACGTGTCTTTATTTACAAAAGATAGATGGGTTTTTAATCCAGCACTTCTTTTTAACTTGCCTTTGAAAAAATAATGTGGGATTATTTACTCACACATTTTACACTCATCAGGAGCTCTGCTTTTAGGCAGTAGCTAAATGTACAAACATAAGCCTTCGATGTCTATACTATTCTAGTTAAATCAGCTTGCATGCCCTGAATCCCTTTTCTGTGAACAATGTTGGACTATTTTTGGCACAGCATAGGTTCCAACGCAACCTGCATAACCCAAGAGCTCAGCCTGTAGATTTCTTTCAAAGCAATCGGACTCAAAATCGGCCTCACAAACAGAATTTCTACCAAAGGACTGGGAGACCTGTTCAAGTTGTGTAGCAACTGTTTAGCAAGTCATTTACGTTGCTCGGTTGTCAGCAATGGAACACAGAAAAAAAATGCTTTCCTTTGTAATGTTTATTGTTTTTGCAACCATAGGCTTTGCACTCTGCCATTTTTCAACAATGTTTTGTACATCCAGCAACATCGCGGTGCCAGAAGCAGTGAGCCAATCAAGATACAGGAAGCCCATCATCATACTGACTTTTGACACCGCCCACAAAATGGCAATATGGCTGCGCTCTTAAGTGGAACTTAAGTGAGCAGGAACACAAGAATTTTAAAGCACTTCTTTCTGTAACAGTGTGAATACAGGGTAGTGAAAATGCATTTGTGCAATGTGTATAATATTTCTAGCCTATGTTTATTTTTTGCTGTGGGTATCCTTTAAGGCTTTGAGGTATCCTGCCTTACTAAGCAGATTAAGTGCTGTCTAAACTTTGATTTTGTTGCACATCACTGAATATGCTGATCAAATTCTATGTTAAATGTTCTCTGCGCAATGGGCATCAAGCAGCATATTTTGGGGGAGCTTTATCCGCTCCAAAACATGCTTAAGCCCCTCCCAAACAAATGTGCCTCACGAGTGTAAACGTTCAAATATTTTGTATAATTTGTTGCTCAGAAATCTAATCTCAATTGTTCCAGTGAGCTGGCAAAATATTTTGTCTGAATGTTGCTATCAATTAACAGTAAAAGCAGTCACCACAAAACACAGAATTACCATGGATACACCTTCAAAAATGAGCATCTGTCACAACCGGAAATGTTAACGCATAGATTTGGCATTCTGAGCACTCAAAACCTCTCTTTTGAAGCTGCAAATCCTTAATTTTCTTGATTATTAGATGGAAAACTCCTTCAGCACCAGCAGCTCTCTGAAAGGCTGGTCTTGTGAGAAAATGTTCAATCGAAGCAATAGAATTTATTTAATTTATTGATTGACTCATGCATGGAGTTTTGGATTATCTGAGCTTAACCAGTGTTCCCCTGGGTTCTGAAAAATATTCTCCACTTTTTTCCTTGAAAAATAAAGTCAAATAAGTATTCACTTTTTATTAGTCTGTATTTCTTCTTAGTTACCGACTTATCAAAGTGGATTTGATACAGGTTTAATTCCAACCAAACTGGTACAATTCAAATATTTGTACAGATACAGCTAGCCTTCTCCATTACATATACAATTTGGGCTCCACTCCAGCCTGTCATAAGAAAGACTTGATTGGACACCCTGTGCACCATCAAGTTAAAATAAACCTCTTTAGTTTGAGCTTACGTACTTATGGTTATTTTAGCATGGAATTATTCAAAATAGGTATTAGGACTTCCTTTACTTCAACACACAACTTGATTTACAACTGAACAGAGTTGAGAAGTCTTAGACCGACCAACCGTGAAGAAATCCGAATTTCCCACTGATTTACGAACCAAACAGAATGACACCGCGTTTTTCATCATCCATTAGTTAGACCAGGGGCATTTCTATTCTAGCTACTTGAAAAGACCAGGGGCTCAGTCCAGTTTTCTTGGGGCTTATATTTTTTAAGGGAGCTTGGCATCGATAGGTTGGGGAGGTTAATATTATCTTGTAAAGTTAAATACATCACCCACACCCATTCAAAGGTTATGACATCTTTATTTGTGATTTTTGCACTGCTATTTTTAAATTTATATAGTTCATGTCAGTTTCTGTCTCATTATTAAATTATGATCAACACCCATAATGTCTCAGGAAATTGAGGCATGTGTCAATTGACTATTAAATATCACTAATAAAATTAATCAGTTTCATAAAAATATAATTTCTCACTCGCATCTCTCCTTTAGGACCACAGACACACCAATTATAAGCTAAATTATTATATTACAACATTTAAAATCTCAGATGACATCCAAGTCAGTTGTTTTCTATTAATCTCTTCCTTTTTTTTGGGGGGGGGGGTGAAAATACCCAGGGGCTATAGCACGAGTGATGGAGTCCAACAACACCACGCCACCCTTCAGTCGCTTGCTGGCTGACAGCACTTTTTTTTTTTTTTAAATATATAAATACACCGACCCTTGTATTACTGACACTGTCTGATGTGCTAGGGGATGGTAGGGGCTCTGAGTTTGCCTCCCCTGTGACTGTTTCAGCCCTTAAATCATCTTCAGTGCTTGAAGAAGCCCACCCAAAAAACTTCATTAGCTTAGACGACACCATTGTTTGGTTCATGCAGAGATGATTACACCACCACACCAGGCTGATTAAGATGCATTGCGATTGGTCAAAAGCTTGGCACCCATTTGATCATTATATGTAGTCAATTTTTATTGGTCACAAGCACATGCTTATAGTTTACACTCTGGCTTCCTGCAGTCTCTTCATTGGGGTTGAATTTCAGCAAACGGAGGGATTTGTGGAGGGATTTCTCGAAAAGATGAAATATGATGATGACAAATACATTTGTCACTGTGAAGACTGCGAGTAATTTTCTCTTTGACACTGATGGATTATGTTCCTCAATGATGAGCATGACGAGTGCCAGAGGGAACCCTGCTTAACTGTTAATACCAGCAAGCAATTAGAGGGAGAGACAGGAAAGGGAAACTGACAGCAGGCCAAAAGGAGCAGGTCTGATGGAAGTTAGTGGTTAAACAAGAGCAAGGTTTGTTGCTTTCAATTGGGACTTGTCATTTTAATGAATATTTTGTGACCAATTTAAAGGCTCTTGCAGATTTGTGCTGACAAGTGTTACCTTGAGAATGTCAGTTTTGTTGCACTTTATAAATTATTCTATTTCTGATTGAGCCTACAAAGATTGAGCAAATCTGTTGGCTGTGGAAATGAATAACATTCTTAAGACCAGTAATTTGCATAAGAAACGATATTCTTGGGTCACAAAGACTTTGGCTCTGGGATTGTTGTAAGCTGATGGATAGCATTTATATCTGTAGATCCATGCTTGATCAAAATTAGGAACAGATCTACTCTGGCACGGATTTTTTATTTTTTTGGGTGGGGGTGCTGGACCCCCAGTCCAAAAAATAAAATAATAATAATAATAATAATAATAATAATAATAATAATAGTTTTAGTATATGGCTACTTGGAACTGTAACTTGATTGTATTGCAGATACTGAGATATGCCTCCTATTTTTTTTAATGAATAAGATTTAATAAAAAAAATTTAAAAAATCATTATGTGGGATTGAGCTAAAGAGTGTATGGCGTAAATCTATTTAATAGTAGGTCCTAGCTTAGGTTTTTTTTGCTCGTGACATGAATGCAGTGAAAAGCAAGCTGGGCGAGTCCTGTTGGATTTTAACAGGGTGCAGGAACTTCGTTCATTTACACTTGCTAACTTTAGGACTGCAGTTGTCATGAACAGTTTTGCACTCAAGTTTCCATCAGTGAAGAGTTATAACATCAACGAAACTGACTTCATGTTAAAACTGTTAATGTTATAGTCATGTTGTCTGTTGTTGCCCAAATGAGGATGGGTTCCCTTTGGAGTCTGGTTCCTCTCGAGGTTTCTTCATGTTGTCTGAGGAAGTTTTTCCTTGCCACAGGCTTGCTCATTGGGGATAGGTTAGGGATAAAATTAGCTCATGTTTTAAGTCATTCAAATTCTGTAAGCTGCTTTGCGACAATGTTTATTGTTAAAAGCGCTATACAAATAAACTTGACATAACACTGCATTCCTGGACTGCACTGTAGACTACATGTAAAAGGCATGCGCCATCCTTTTATGCTTATGTTGTCGTTAACACACATGTTCACAAGCCAAAATGATAAGATGCGGCATACACACATCAGCTGTCTGGCTACTGTTCATATTCATTAATAGGGTATCCCTGTACTTACTATACTCTATGTACATGGTACACATGCCGTACCTTTTCTGGAGGCTATGATTCAACAAATGATTGACAGGTTTCCCAGCCTCTCTGTTCATGCTACTCGTGGGTTATTGCTCATTCTGTGTAATTTAACCAATACTGAAGATTCAGATGTTGACAGTCTTTTGGATTATTATGAGTCAGACCTGCCAACAAAGCATACTTTCACCCAGGTGGTGCCAGTGGGATGTAGATGGCAAGCCAGCCACTCTGGAAGCAACACTACCACCCATTGTGCAAAGCAAGGATGTTCCCAAATATACACGTGATTTTGTATCTGTTGCTGCTTTGTCCTGTAACTAGAACAGGGGTTGAAATAGTGAATTCCTCTCTCAGGTACATTAAGTATGTGTACAGGAGCACTACGCCAGAAGAGTGCCTAAATGCTCTGATCCTCCCATTTGTCCACAGAGACATTAAACTGGATTATGACAAAGTTATTAACATGTCTGCCAGTGTTGTAGTTGAGTCACTAAACCTCAAGGCAGAGTCCAGTCTCAAGTCCCCGGTGTTCAAGTCCTAGTCATTAAAGAAAATTGAGTCGAGTCCACTACTGATCCGAGTTGAGTCTGAGAACAAGACTCCAACTGCACCATTTGACAGTGGCTGTTTCAGTGCCATTAACATTAGTTTGTTCCTGAACATGACGTATGAACAGGTGAATGTGCGTTCTCTTCGTCAGGGAGTGCGAAGTATTCTGTCAGAGATGGTTGGGAGATGGATGGAAATGCAGAAGGTGTGTTTATTAAAACAAGTGAAGACAGGTAAACAATCCAGAACAGCAGGCAAAATTGTAAAACAGGCAATAGGCCGAGCGAGGCACAAACAGGCTATCATCGACTTGGCAGAATCAAAGACGAGAAACAGGAAATCAGGAAACCAAACAAGGAAATAAGGCTCAGTAATGTGTTAGCAATGCAACTCAATACTTCACAAAGTGTTTTCACAGTCTTTATATAGGCACATTGACTGAGCCTTAATCCTGTGCAGGTGTGACTCGTTTACTGCACGCTGTCCGGAGTGTGCCCAAGAGTCTATCTGATGCACATGCCAAGGCGCGCAGGTGTGATACTTTCGCACAAAATTAGTACAAAAATTCATATACAGTGGTGCTTGAAAGTTTGTGAACCCTTTAGAATTTTCTATATTTCTGCATAAATATGACCTAAAACATCATCAGATTTTCACACAAGTCCTAAAAGTAGATAAAGAGAACCCAGTTAAACAAATGAGACAAAAATATTATACTTGGTCATTTATTTATTGAGGAAAATGAGCCAATATTACATATCTATAAGTGGCAAAAGTATGTATGTGAACCTCTAGGATTAGCAGTTAATTTGAAGGTGAAATTAGAGTCAGGTGTTTTCAATCAATGGGATGACAATCAGGTGTGAGTGAGCACCCTGTTTTATTTAAAGATCAAGGATCTATCAAAGTTTGATCTTCACAGCACATGTTTGTGGAAGTGTATCATGGCCCGAACAAAGGAGATTTCTGAGGACCTCAGAAAAAGCATCGTTGATGCTCATCAGGATGGAAAAGGTTACAAATCCATCTCTAAAGAGTTTGGACTCCACCAATCCACAGTCAGACAGATTGTGTACAAATGGAGGAAATTCAAGACCATTGTTACCCTCCCCAGGAGTGGTCGACCAACAAAGATCACTCCAAGAGCAAGGCGTGTAATAGTCGGCGAGGTCACAAAGGACCCCAGAGAAATTTCTAAGCAATTGAAGGCCTCTCTTACATTGGCTAATGTTAATGTTCATGAGTCCACCATCAGGAGAACACTGAACAACAATGGTGTGCATGGCAGGGTTGCAAGGAGAAAGCCACTGCTCTCCAAAAAGAACACTGCTGCTCATCTGCAGTTTGCTAAAGATCATGTGGACAAGCCAGAAGGCTATTGGAAAAATGTTTTGTGGATGGATGAGACCAAAATAGAACTTTTTGGTTTAAATGAGAAGCGTTATGTTTGGAGAAAGGAAAATGCTGCATTCCAGCATAAGAACCTTATCCAATCTGTGAAACACGGTGGTGGTAGTATCATGGTTTGGGCCTGTTTTCCTGCATCTGGGCCAGGACAACTTGCCATCATTGATGGAACAATAAATTCTGAATTATGCCAGCAAATTCTAAAGGAAAATATGTCAGGACATCTGTCCATGAACTGAATCTCAAAAGAAGGTGGGTCATGCAGAAAGACAACGACCCTGAGGACACAAGTCGTTCTACCAAAGAATGGTTAAAGAAGAATAAAGTTAATGTTTTGGAATGGCCAAGTCAAAGTCCTGACCTTAATCCAATCGAAATGTTGTGGAAGGACCTGAAGCGAGCAGTTCATGTGAGGAAACCCACCAACATCCCAGAGTTGAAGCTGTTCTGTATAGAGGAATGGGCTAAAATTCCTCCAAGCTGGTGTGCAGGACTGATCAACAGTTACCAGAAATGTTTAGTTGCAGTTATTGCTGCACAAGGGGGTCACACCAGATACTGAAAGCAAAGGTTCACATACTTTTGCTACTCATAGATATGTAATATTGGATAATTTTCCTCAATAAATAAATGACCAAGTATAATATTTTTGTTTCATTCGTTTAACTGGGTTCTCTTTATCTACTTTTAGGACTTGTGTGAAAATCTGATGATGTTTTAGGTCATATTTATGCAGAAATATAGAAAATTCTAAAGGGTTCACCAACTTTCAAGCACCACTTTAGATAAAGTTCTTACACCAAATTACTATGGCATGTTACAAACAAAGAAAAAATCTGAGTCCTCGTCTCCAATTTACGAGTCTGAATGCAGTTAATGCACAAGTCCGAGTCTGAGTCATCAGTGCTCAAGTCCAAGTCCTGAAAATTAGGGCACAAGTCAGACTAAAGTCTGAGTCCTGGACTTAAGTACTACAAGCCTGGTGTCTGCTACAAAGCACCCAAGAAGAATGCTTTTTATTAATCCCCTGAGTCTTGGGAACTAAGACTTATTATAGGACTTGTTCACATGCAACTCACACAATCATTGTATAGTCATCTCAGTCTATTATGGCCCTTTTCCACTACCCTTTTTCAGCTCACTTCAGCTCGCTTCAGCTCACTTCAGCCCGACACGGCTCGCGTTTCGACTACCAAAAACCAGCACGACTCAGCTCGTTTCAGCCCTGCTTAGCCCCTAAAACTCGCACCGTTTTGGAGTGGGGCTGAAGCGAGCCAAACCGTGCCGAGTGAGGCTGGGGGCGTGAGCAGGCACTCCCCTGTGCACTGACTGGTGAGGAGGAGTGTCCTCACATGCCCACACACGCCCCGCGAGCGCGCTGGGATCTGTAAACACCGCAAACCCGGAAGAAGAATAATTACGAATTACGAGAATTTCTGAAGCCTTATGCGCCTCGCCTCATCTATACGCTCTTGCCAGTATCTGTCCGCGTTGTCGGTGACAACAAGCCACAGCACCAAGACCAGCAACACTAACGACTCCATGTCCTCCATGTTTATTGTTTACTATTCGGGTCGTGAGACTACTGCTTAAAAGATCACTGAATCAGTGACATACAGAGCATCGTGGACGAGTTCGCGGAGCGCAAGGCTCGTCGTATGCCCTTCAAATAATGCGCGCAGTAGGCTATTGATGTTTTATTATGAGCCATGTACAGTATGTCGCCTAATGTTTTTTTGTTTCTGAGTTACATGTTCGTTTGAAGGACTTGATGTACAAAATAACATAGTTGCACCCCGTAGTGTTGAAATTGGTAAACACAGTGCATTCAGTGAGGTTTGCACCGCCCTCCTTTTATTTCTGACTCTTCCTGTCACCGTTGCAACCTCTGAGCGCTCATTCGTATGCCCTTCAAATAATGTGCGCAGTATAGGCTATTGATGTTTTATTATGAGCCATGTACAGTATCCTAATGTTTTTTGTTTCTGAATTACATGTTCGTTTGAAGGACTTGATGTACTAAATAACATAGTTGCACCCGGTAGTGTTGAAATTGGTAAACACCGCAGTTGCGGACATTTTGTAGCCTAAAATGATGTTATGATAAGCTTTAATAAAGGGCCCGGTCATTTGCCCCGCCCCCGGCCCGGCTCTGACTTGTTCCGCCACTGTCACTGATGTCACTGTTTGCGCTGCTTAACGACATCACGTGACGTCCACCCACTTTCGCTAACTTCACCCAATGTGTCCACCCACTTCCAGCCAGCACGGTTCAGCGCGGTTGTAGTCGAAATGCAACTCCAACAGCCCCGCTCAGCTCGACTCAGCACGGCACGGCTCAGCCGCGTTTGTAGTGGAAAAGCGGCATTAGACTCAGGAGCTCAGATTGCAGTTACTGACTTTGTATTACAAACATGCAACTCTTGCAGTCTTTGTTTATAGTTATCTGTCTTAAGTGGCCACTTACCTCAGTTTACCTGGGTATACAGTGGGGCAAAAAAGTATTTAGTCAGCCACCAATTGTGCAAGTTCTCCCACTTAAAAAGATGTGAGAGGCCTGTAATTTTCATCATAGGTACACTTCAACTATGAGAGACAGAATGGGGGGAAAGAATCCAGGAAATCACATTGTAGGATTTTTAATGAATTAATTGGTAAATTCCTCAGTAAAATAAGTATTTGGTCACCTACAAACAAGCAAGATTTCTGGCTCTCACAGACCTGTAACAACTTCTTTAAGAGGCTCCTCTGTTCTCCACTCGTTACCTGTATTAATAGCACCTGTTTGAACTCGTTATCAGTATAGAGATCTTGCAGTCACGTGACCGGAAAGTACACAACCGCCATCGTGTCGGTCAAAAACACCGCTGAATACTGCTGCACTCGTGTACAGAATGGATCAATTTCAACCGACGGACTACACGGCTCATTTTTCTAATGAACAGATAACTAGATATATGTCTAAAATAAATGATCTACAGATTTGTGACCCTTATGGCTTTCCGGACGGAGTTTTCATGACCGGATTTTGAACTGCCAGCGGAATACCCGGACGTGTATGATTACCTCATCAACTTTCCCTCACTGTTCGTGCTTATAAATCTCTGGACAGTTATCTTTACAGAAATTCAGGATTTGTCAGCGACTCAGATGTGGCATCTTGTAAGCAAGAAAATGATCCTCACTGGATGGGTAAGTCACTTAAGTATTGAGTATAGCACTGACCAGCCGATTATAGAATAAGGTAATTCCAAATCGTCCGTGTTGTTTACATGGATCTGGCGTTGGAGAGGTAGAGGCTTGGCAGTGGAGGTTTGAGTAGCTGTTTTCTGAGCTTAGTCAACAGGCCGGCTCTGCCTGTAGCCTCGCTTCGGCTCCCGGCGCTGCCTCCTTCGCTTTGCTTCCGATAACAATCCACGGAGACCCCGCTGGTCTCACAATCTGGTCTCGTCCGGAATGTTTTTTTTTTTTTCTCATCCGGAATGTTGTGCATGCGATGGAAATCGCTACAAACTGTCATTTTCTGCTGGAAACCAATGTCCAGTAAGTCCATACGGTTGTAGTGGATATTGAAGTCCGGTACAGACGAACAACACCCAAAAATACACACAAAAAACATAAAAACCGTGCACAGGTAGGGAGAGCTTGTAGCCGCAGCCGTTGTAGTAGAATTGTATATAGTAGGGTTTTCCAGAAGAAAAGGTAGAAGTAAAAGGCGGAATATGGCGTTTGACCGACACGATGGCGTCTGTCACAATCTGGATCGGCTGTGACGTCACATGCAAGATCTCTATAGACCCCTTTCACTGACGTCACCCGAAACCGGAAGTAAACAGACCCTGCGCCATTTTGGAAGACCAACAATCTCGTGATTAGGGGGAAATAACAGCAGCGGTATGTGAACTCACGAGAATAAAGTGGAGTGGCAAACGACTTAAACAAACAAATCTGAGTTGTTTTATTTATGATTTATTGGCCCAACAGTAGACTTGAAACAAACCTGTGTGAGACTTGGCAAAAAACTGTGGATATAATGGATAAGTCTGTGCATGATCTGCGGACACTTTGAGGTAAGCAAACGCAAGAAATTCAGATTTAAAACATGCTAAATTGGCCCCAAGTTGATAACTGTATAAGGAGTAAGCCTCCCAGACTTCTACAATTTAATAATAATAATAATTTAGGATGGTTTGGGGCTTGCTCGCTGCTGCCAGGTTGGTTGTTGAGTAGCCTGACTGTTTTTTTTTTTTTCCCTTGCGTGTGGTATCATTGTTGACGCGAGGTTATTTTTTGAACATGCCAATGCGGACACGATTTCCCCTGATGAGTTATGACTTCAGACGCGATGCGTGTGTGGAGGTGTGGAGTCCGCGTGATATGTGCGTAAGATAGGCTTCTCATGTGTTTGGAGATCCACGCTCCGAGACAAGCGCAAGGCTTCTCATGTGTTTGGAGATCCGCGCTCCGAGACAAGCGCAAGGCTTCTCATGTGTTTGGAGATCCACGCTCCGAGACAAGCGCCCCAAGGGGATAAAAGGGACCCCCCCGAAAATATCGACATAGTTCGAACACTGAGTGTAGGCACTGGGTGTAAACAACAAATAGTTTACAATGTCTGGGTAGCAAACAGATGGCAGAATTGGTGTCCGGTCCTCCTTATGTTTCCATTCTCCCTTGCCGCGAGTCTTATCATATGGGTCAAACCCATCAATCACAGCCAGTTTCTCCACATACCGTGCCCATTCTGCAACTGGTAATGTACTCACATAACTAGAATTATCATCCATCGTGTCACTTTACTCTCGCTCGTACTTTGTTTTATATTGTGAGTGCATGTACTTGGTCTTCCAATATGGCGCCTAACAAAATCTCGCGGCGCGGTGACGTCATGTGAAAGGGGTCTATAAAAGACACCTGTCCATAACCTCAAACAGTCACACTCCAAACTCCACTATGGCCAAGACCAAAGAGCTGTCAAAGGACACCAGAAACAAAATTGGAGACCTGCACCAGGCTGGGAAGACTGAATCTGCAATAGGTAAGCAGCTTGGTGTGAGGAAATCAACTGTGGGAGCAATTATTAGAAAATAGAAGACATACAAGACCACTGATGATCTCCCTCGATCTAGGGCTCCACGCAAGATCTCACCCCATGGGGTCAAAATGATCACAAGAACGGTGACCAAAAATCCCAGAACCACATGGGGGGACCTAGTGAATGACCTGCAGAGAGCTGGGACCAAAGAAACAAAGGCTACCATCAGTAACACACTACGTCGCCAGGGACTCAAATCCTGCAGTGCCAGACGTGTCCCCCTGCTTAAGCCAGTACATGTCCAGGCCCATCTGAAGTTTGCTAGAGAGCATTTGGATGATCCAGAAGAGGACTGGGAGAATATCATATGGTCAGATGAAACCAAAATAGAACTTTTTGGTAAAAACTCAACTTGTCGTGTTTGGAGGAGAAAGAATGCTGAGTTGCATCCAAAGAACACCATACCTACTGTGAAGCATGGGGGTGGAAACATCATGCTTTGGGGCTGTTTTTCTGCAAAGGGACCAGGACGACTGATCCGTGTAAAGGAAAGAATGAATGGGGCCATGTATCATGAGATTTTGAGTGAAAACCTCCTTCCATCAGCAAGGGCATTGAAGATGAAACGTGGCTGGGTCTTTCAGCATGACAATGATCCCAAACACACCGCCCGGGCAACGAAGGAGTTGCTTCGTAAGAAGCATTTCAAGGTCCTGGAGTGGCCTAGCCAGTCTCCAGATCTCAACCCCATAGAAAATCTTTGGAGGGAGTTGAAAGTCCGTGTTGCCCAGCGACAGCCCCAAAACATCACTGCTCTAGAGGAGATCTGCATGGAGGAATAGGCCAAAATACCAGCAACAGTGTGTGAAAACCTTGTGAAGACTTACAGAAAATGTTTGACCTCTGTCATGCCAACAAAGGGTATATAACAAAGTACTGAGATGAACTTTTGTTATTGACCAAATACTTATTTTCCACCATAATTTGCAAACAAGTTCTTTAAAAATCAGACAATGTGATTTTCTGGATTTTTTTTTCTCATTTTGTCTCTCATAGTTGAGGTATACCTATGATGAAAATTACAGGCCTCTCTCATCTTTTTAAGTGGGAGAACTTGCACAATTGGTGACTGACTAAATACTTTTTTGCCCCACTGTATTCACTGTCTTATATGTACATTGAATGTCCTGAGCAGGCACTCAGCTTGCAATGGCTAAAATAGGGGGAAGAGGGAGGGAGGGAGGTGGCACAGTAGTGTAGTGGTTAGTACTGTCACCTCACAGCAAGAAGGTTCTGGGGTCGAGCCCAATGGCCGACGGGGATCTTTCTGTGTGGAGTTTGCACGTTCTCCCCGCGTCTGTGCGGGTTTCCTCCGGGTGCTTCAGTTTCCCCCACAGTTCAAAGACAGTTAGTTTAATGTGGGGCAACCTTGGGCTGAAGTGCCCTTGAGCAAGGCACCTATCCCCCAAATGCTCCCCAAGCACTAGCATAGCTGCCCACTGCTCACTTGTGTGCGCGTTCACTGCTTCAGATGGGTTAAAATGCAGAGGACAAATTTCATTGTGCTTGAATGTGCATGTGACAAAGGCTGCTTCTTCTAATAAATTTATTGATATAAAATGTTGTGTGGTCATTGTACTATACTGTAGTGTGCCAGATGGTAATTATATGACAATGCAACTTTCATAAATACATGGGTGCAAGTATAAAATTTTCAAAAACCTGACAAGGTCAGACGTGCATGGCGCAGCCATACGGGGGGTGTTTACAAAGGGAGATGAGCCCCCCTTAGGGCTCGAAAAAAAATTTAAATTACAAGTTAAAATGGTTGTCTCTCATGCAATCTCATGCAAACATTTATAATATTAATAGTTATATGATTTGCATATTCACATAAAATGTTTAATACATTTCATCAATTCATCTGAAATAATATTTCAAGTACAAGGCTTGATATTTCAAAACATCTAGCAACTACTAATTTAAATGTTGAAACAACCATTTTTAATATGCTTTTGCTGTGATACCTTTTTTACAATATGTACACTGGAATAGCTGTGTTGATTTGGTCGAACAACATGCTACGTGCGTGAAACACGATATCACATGTATAACACCGTGAAACAACGGGCTAGTCAGGACCGCTCGTCGGTGAGCGGCGTATAAATTGAATGAGGTTTGTGGCGAAGACGAGATGAAAAGATTTGTCTCGTGCAGAGACTGTACCGCGGTAACCCGGTAATACGTTGAGAGTAGAGCCAATGATTTTCCGTTTTAAAATCTGGCTTTTTCCGTTTCGGACAATGAAAAATTCCATTTCAATTCTGTTTCACAATTTCAGTTCAAAATTGTTCTGTTTGGCTCCAATTTAGTAATTCTGGCTGGCATAATTTTACTTGGGTTTCAAAGTATTGCATCTCTAGACACAAATGGTCCTTTGCATGATGAAGTCATTCATGAAAAAAATATATATAATAAAACAATTACACTGACAGTAAGCTGATAAATTGCATTAATAAAAAAATTAAAGTGGGATCACACATTGAGACAACTCAAAATACTTTACTTGACATACTGATAACAGATAAATCAAGAAACTAGGATCACCGTTAACTAAAAACCCATCTCGTATATAATATATGCAATATAATAGCATATATAATCTCAATATAATATTGAGAGTACTGATAAATTAATAGGGATAAATTAATATTCAGTAATACTTACTGAGCCTGTAATGACAATACTCATAACTGACTGTTTAAAAATATTACTCTATATCCATCTTTTTTAGTACACCACAAACTCATGAAACAATGTTTCCTAACAAAACACAGAACACATTCTCAAACAGACTAGAATAGTTTAACTTTGATTGTAATGACAGTCCTGAATATTCCTTGCAGATCAATCATTGCGCGCTCTCAGTGTTCCTAGAAACGCTGCTTGATATCCCCATTATGATAGAGCATCATAAGTTGTTTAGTGTTGGTCTCCATGAGACTGAATCTTCTGTCATTTAGAAGATGCTTATACATGGAAAAGGAGCGCTCAACGTCCACACTCGCCACTGGCAACCATATGGCGTCCTTGGCCACCAGAGCATTCGTTTCTTTTTCGTGGTCGCCATTCTGGTTGCGACGTGGGAAGTGAATCTGTAAACAAGCAGCTCATTGGCTGGCTAGGTGTGCCACACGCCAATCACAATCACCGACAAAGCTGACTTGACCGGAAAGGCATGTCTGCTTGGGCATTAGCAGCAGTTACGCAGAAGCCTTCTGCAGCACTTTGACACGCGAGCAATGTTTCACTATAAAAATTCCGTAATTTCCGTCCATTTTCCGCGACTGCGGAAAATCATTGGCCCTATGACAGTGAGAGGGCCACCCCTATACCCCCCCCCCAAAAAAAAAAATCTTAACGGATTTACACAATTTGGAAAAATGACTTTTTCAGAACCAAAAAAAACCCGAAGCTTCCGGCACATGCTGGAAAACTTGCACCCATGCAAATATCATATCAGTTGTAATTATGTTCTACGCATATACATGCAACTATAATTTTCAATCATAATAAAATGGTTTTGAAAGTTCCTACTTTTAAAAAATGTTTTGGTATGGTACTTTTCTTTAAGAGATTTCATTTACAATATGTGTCCGACAGCTCAAAAAGAGCTTCTGGGGGCCTCTGGCGGCCCTCAGCCCCCTGGCCTTACTGGGTTGACGCCCTCCTTCCCGTTTTCCTGGAGCCGCCCCGCTACTGTAGAGCTGTATGCACTTTACTCTAAAAGTAAATGACAGACATTTATCCTTTTTTTTTTTTTGGGGGGGGGGGGGGGGGGGGACTGACACGACATACAATTAGCTTCCAAACCCCTCCACCAAATCAAATGTGTTATGTCCCTGCTCTGCACAGCAGTGTATATTAATACAATACCTTTAAAACCGCCATGCTTATAAATAGTACAAAGATCAAATTTATTAGGTTTCTAAAATAGCCTTTCACCCTCATTTTCAGGTTTCATACCAAATAAAATACAGTACTTGATATTACAAAGCTAAAATCTATAAGTACAGTTGAGACCCTGCAAGAGGCTGGAAATTTTGTGAATATGCAAGAGCTGACCCATGGAGCTGAGTATTGCAGTATGAAGACAAGTGGAGGCTTACAGTCAAACAAAACAAAAAATAAACACCATTTGCTGATCATGGCATGTCTCCTGATGTGCAGCACAGAGAGGATATCAAAAGGCGGAGACAAAGGGTAAAACCCAAAATACAAAACAGGCAGAAATTAGAATATCAACAGTGCTACAAAAGGCTTGGCTATGTGAGACACTAGGCACAGCATGCATATTTTTGCAAAGTCTGTGTGTAGTGAGAGTCCTTATAAGCACGTGCTGCGATTGCAATTTGGTACAGGTGTATGGTAATTAGTCCTAATGGTGCTGCGCACATGCGCTTGAGTAGCAGTTCAAGGTGTACAGCTGTGCACGCATGTGTGGACATGACACCAAAGAGAAACTTTATATCCTGGACCGCTTAAAGCATGGTCCTTCCTACAGGACCCCAACTTAAAATCACTTACAGCCGGGAAGCTCTGTTAAAACTCAGGGAAGCAGTTCCATCTCTCAAGATCAAGATGGTGGCGCATGCTCCTTGTGGCGACACGGTCAGGTGCACTATGTTCTGTTTGTAGAAATGTTTGTTTGCGTGGTGAAAGTTTGTCTTTTTAGTATTGCGAGTTAATTATAAGCATTCACACTCACGCAAGATGAGACGAGACATGGAAATACTTTTAATTTTGGTAGTAATCATCTGCCTCCTGGATTGCACGGTGTTGGTGACTGGGCTTCCTACAGGACCCCGACTTAAAATCATTTACAGCCGGGAGGCTCTGTTAAAACTCAGGGAAGAAGTTCCATCTCTCTCCCAAGATCAATTTCTGAGATTACCGACACCACTACATGCATGCCATAAAACAAGACGAAAACGGGGCAGGAAAGGAGGGGTGTGGGCCCAACTTAGGAGGAGACCATTCAGACAACCACTACCAACAATCATGTTTGGGAATGTACAAAGTATACGGAACAAAACTGATGAACTTCGCGCCTGTGTGCAATATTTAGCGGACTACCGGCAATCCTGTCTGATCTGTCTATCAGAAACCTGGCTGACGGAATCAGATCCCGACTCAGCCGCCGGCCTGGAAGATTTCACACTGATAAGGGCAGACTGTAATGCAAACTCTGGAAAGAGCAAAGGCGGAGGTGTGTGTCTGTTTGTAAATAACAAATACTGTAACCCAACACACATTACTGTGAAACATAGACTTTGCACAAAAGACATAGCTGTTAGCAGTTAACCTAAGACCCTACTACATGCCCCGCGAAATAAATCAGATCTGCCTTTTTATTGTATACATTGCACCCTCAGCTGATGTGAGGGAGGCGGGCAAAACTATACATGAGCTGGTGACACTGACTGAAGCAAAAGCGCCCGACGCAGCAAAATTCATACTTGGCGATTTCAATCTTTGTAGTCTGGCTGAGACCCTGCCTGCTTACCATCAATATGTGGCATGTTCTACACGCGAGGAAGCGTGTTTAGATCTGTGCTACGGCAACCTGGAGAAAGCCTATTATGCAAGGGCTCTACCAGGGCTCAGTAGGTCAGACCACAACATGATCCATCTAATACCAACATATCAGCCTTTGCTGCATCAAGAAAAAATGAGAAAAAAAAAGAAGTAAAGTGCTGGTCAGCTGAAGCTTCCAACACTCTGAGAGTCTGCCTAGACTGCACCAACTGGGAGCTTTTAATAAACTCGTCGACGGACATCAGTGACGCTGCGCTCGTAGTCACAGGATACATTAACTTCTGCGAGGATCTAATCGTTCCCAAAAAGACAGTGAAAATTTACCCCAACAACAAACTGTGGGTCACCCCTGAACTCAAAGAACTGCTAAACCAAAAAAAAAGAGGTTATTTAAATCTGGGATTTCAAAAGAGGATATGAAACTTTTACAGAAAAACATTAAAAGAAAAATACTGGACTGTAAAACTGTTGACAAAAATAAGATTCAGTCTTTTTTTAATAGTGATTCTCGGAAGGCCGGCAGGGACTACAAATAATGACTGGATATAAACCTAAAATGCATAACCTGACTGTTTCAAATGATATTATTTTTGCGGAAGAACTTAACTCATTTTATTGCAGATTTGATAGTACTGACTATATAGCTCAGCAGACCCTGGCAATGGATGCAGTCAATGCTATGCAAGCCAGTGACATTACAATCACCATTGATGGGGTTAAAGAACAATTTTTACGTATTAATACCAATAAATCTCAAGGTCCAGATGGCATTAGCTGTAAAGTTTTGCGTACATGTGCCGACTCACTTGCCCCTCCCTTTCAAGTGTTGATTCAACGTTCTGTAGACACTGGTTTAATACCTGACCAGTGGAAGCAGTCTCTGATTGTACCAGTGCCTAAAAACAACAGGCCCAAAGAGATGAATGATTTAAGACCTGTTGCATTAACATCAGCTCCCATGAAATGCCTGGAGAAGATTGTGCTGAAACATCTGCTTACTGACGTAGCACCATCACTGGATCCATACCAGTTTGCGTACCAGCCAAAGCGTGGTGTGGAGGATGCACTGCTGACAATGACAACCAGTATATACGAGCATCTTGAAGCACCTCAGAGTTTTGTAAAGATTGTCTTTATTGACTTCAGCAGTGCATTCAACACCATACAACCCCACCTGCTGGTACGTAAGCTGGTAGATCTAGGCGTTAATCCAAGGCTCATCATGTGGATCAACAATTTTCTTCTAAAGCGAACCCAACAGGTCAGGTTTAAATCAGACCATCTCTTCCATGAGGTACATTAATACTGGTGCACCGCAGGGCTGTGTGTTGTCCCCTATACTTTGTACACTTTACACCAATGAGTGCTGCGCTCTTGACACCAGACACTCTTATTTTAAGTATGCGGATGACACTTCCCTGGTAGGATTTTTAACAACAGGGAGTGCATCAATGGCCAGCTTTGAGGAGGAAGTGGGGAGCTTCATAAGCTGGTGCTTTGAAAACCATCTTACTGTAAATGCAACCAAAACTAAAGAAATGGTTATTGATTTTAGACGCATTACAGAAGAAGTACCCCACACAGTCATCAATAACACATCCATTGAAAGAGTTAACACCTACAAATATTTAGGGATTGAACTTGATCAGTTGAAGTTTGACAAATGTGCCACTTCTAAGGTAAAAAAGCTCCAACAAAGAATGTTTTTCTTAAGGAAGTTACGAAGTTTTAATGTTGATAGATGTATTTTACAGTTATTTTATAGGTCTGTGCTTCAGAGTGTCTTGTCCTTTGGACTGATCTGTGTCTTTGGCAATATGCGTAAACATGATCAGGATAAATTACAACGCATTATTAAGAATGCCAGTGGGATAATTGGGTGTAATCAAGTATCAGCTGTCCAGCTATACAAAGACATTATACTACATAAAGCTGAGAGTATTCTCAGGGATCCAACCCATCCCCTATACAATAGATTCCAGCCAAGCCAACGTGGCAAGGGGAGACTGCTGCAAAAGAAAATAAGAACTACCAGGTTCAGTAAGTCATTTGTCCCCACTACAATCAGGATTTTAAATGAAGGGCAAAGAACTTGACAGTACTGTGTGCGCGTGTTGGGGGGGATGTGAAAGACCAGCATGTATCAGTTGGATTGCTGATGTATGGGGTGGGGTATTTATTATTTGTTTTATGTTTTAAATCTTGTCTACCTCTGTGTACGCACTGACCACTTTATTATCCCACAAGGGGAAATTCAAGTTAACTTTAACTTGGTGAGAAAGCAACGAATTTGTCTAAAGAATATAGTATCCCAAAAAATTCAATTTCAACTTTTAAAGCAAAATAGAGTTGAGACTTTGTCCATAACTGCAATCAACATGAGCTGAAAAGGATATGGCAAGCAAGTGACGAGTGTGATTTATTTCCTTTACTCGGGTGAAACATTTCCTCTGATTAACGGTGACTCATTTCCTAATTTCCTTTAATTAAGAGTGACTCCTTTACTTTGTAAATATGTAAGTGAATTAAATGTAAATATAAATTAAACAGAACACAGTTGGTCTTGTTTTATGCAAGAGTGTTTGGTGTGACAAGTGGGTCCATTTCAGTATTATGAACTTTTGCCAATTACACTAAAAATTAAATACAATTTACAGAAAATGTCAGAAGATTCAAGAAAACTATGCTTCAAGTTATACCCAAGAAAACAGTAGTACACACAGGTCAGTTCCATGTCTAGAAAAAAGTATATATATAGTTTATGCAGAGGAATGGGCTAAAATTCCTCCAAGCTGGTGTGCAGGACTGATCAACAGTTTCTGGAAACATTTCGTTGAAATTATTGCTGCACAAGGGGGTCACATCAGATACTGAAAGCAAAGGTTCATATACTTTTGCCACTCCCAGATATGTAATACTGGATCATTTTCCTCAATAAATTAATGACCAAGTATAATATTTTTGTCTCATTTGTTAACTGGGTTCTCTTTATCTACTTTTAGGACTTATGTGAAAATCTGATGATCTTTTAGGTCATATTTATGCAGAAATATAGAAAATTCTAAAGGGTTCACAAACTTTCAAGCACCACTGTAAATCTTCCTAAAACCTTCAAAGAAGTGTCAAAACTAACTAAACCAAAGCTTAAAGAAATCTGCAAAGCCTTTTCTGTGGACTTTGAGAAATCAATTGGTAAAAAAGTGCTTGTAAATATCGTATCGACCGCTTTGAACATCTCTACTTCGGGTGACAGTCAGCAGCCTTCTCCGTCTGTCAACACAGGTGCTCCAATACTTACTTACCTGCAGAAGAGCTGAGAAAGATTGACACTGATCATAGAAGAATCTATAGTGAAATAATTTTTGCTGGGTGCTGGTTACGACAAGAAAGCCATAAGAAAATACAAAACGCTTCATGCAGGGGAACACAAGCAAGGAATTCACCTCAGTCAATTAAGTACTGTAAACACAGCAGAATTGTCAAATTTCTTTTTGAAGTTGATTTTGATTTCCTTCACTGATTTTCCTAGAGCTCATATGCTACCATATTACGACAATCTTTGGGCTGTTACAGGGGCTTCAAAGTTTGGGAGAATAGCAGGGTACAAATAATTTACAGCAGGGTGCAAAATGGTAAAATGTCTGCCAGCGGCAGACATAATGCACGCAAAGCATGCAGGAATGGATGGAGATATGCAAGTACGAATTTTTCATGGGGCGGGATGGTTTGGAACAGGCCATCTAAAATTGGGATAACATTTACCCGGGACAGGTGTTTGAGGCGGGTCGTCTAGCTTAAGCTTGATTAGCGTTGTTACGCACGCCAGTGTTTCCCACAGAAATTTTGGAGACTATGGGGGCAAGCCATGGGGGAGGCGCGGGGGTTGTTTAAAATTGAGTGATATGTTAAATATTAAGTTATTACTGAAAAACTATTGATTAAAAAAACAGACACTGAGAAATGGTCCTATAAACAACTTTACCAATATAAAAGATTACCAGGACTACAAAAATGCAGAAAAATAGGCTTTACTTATCCAAATGCTCCTGTTGGTTCAAAAGTTAAAGTGCATAGAACCTCACAGCACAACATGAAGTTACCTTAAAATATAATATAAATGCCTCAGCTTTCATGTAAGAAAAAAAAACTATTAATACTAGTACTGTGTGCAGTCAGTCTCTCCTGAAGACTAAATTAAACAATAATTATAAACTAATAAAATAAATGGCTCAGGCTTCATAGAAGAAAAAAAACAATTTGAACAGAATCTCACAGTATGATGCTGAGCTGCCTAAACAATGGAAAATAAAATACCATTTTGGCAAAAACGTTGGCATCCATTAATTTCTTGTATTAAGTAAAAAAAATATGTTGCCAGATACTGCTGACGTTTTACAGCCCAAAATATGTTCAAAACCCACCAAAATGCACTTAAAACCGCCCAATCTGGCAACACAGGTGGCAGTAATGGCTGCACTCATGTCAAGGATGTAAACACAATCTGGCAACACAGGCGGCAGTAATGGCTGCACTCATGTCGAGGATGTAAACACAGTTGACGCGGTAACAGACATACATGACATAGTGGATGTAATTTACGTTCACAACTTTTTTTGCTGTCAGAAATATTTAATATTAAATTTTGTGACTCGACTGACAATAGCCGGCAGCATAACAAGCCATAGCCGGCGATTTGCCGCCGGTGACCGGCTACTTTTGAGACCGCTGCTGTTAGAGGAAGCGGTTAGGACTACAGGGTCAAATACTACATTCGATCTACGACAAGGTTCGTGGACGGAGTTAGATTTTAGTGACATTTAGGGTAAAAAATCAATTTGTGATATATGAACTGAAAATATATCAGTATAGGGTCAAATTTTCTCAGGAATCTGAAAATGACATCATTTATGCAAAATCTTTAATAGTCGATTGGGTCGATTTACTTCATCATTCAATGGTCATGACAATACTTGAAAAATTGGTAAAAACGGATGTGAAATTTTGTCGTAAAAAAAAAAAAAAAAAAAAAAAAACTTGATCTCATTTCAGAAAAGATTTTAGACCAAAATAATGTAAACTGGTTGTAGTCCATATAAATGGGTATAATTGATTAAATTTTGGTAACTCTACATTCAAAATTGAATGAATACAAGTTTTTTTTTTTTAACAACAGTGTGTATTTTTTTCACGAACTGAAAATTGATAGGGGTAGGGTTAGTAAAAGTACTAATTTTACTTATCTGGTGTTAGAATTAACTTGTGTATTGGGTACTGTCTTATTCCCAACAAAATTACAAAGAGATTGATGTATAATACATGCAGGTTTATCATTATATAAACTCAACAGGAAGAATGAAAAGCCAAATCCTTACCCAGAAGCTCAAAATTCCTAAAAATTTTGTCACATGATGTTCGTTGATGAAACTGGCTGGTATGACATTATTACTTGCTGCAGCCACTGAAACTGATACTTATTTAAAAGAACACAACATAAACTCTTATTCTAAGGTTAACAGATAGCAAGTTTATCACTATTTTGCAAACTGCAACAGGATTAATGTGGATGTTCAAAATATTTTGTCACCAAAAATAGGTCATTTTCGCCTACTTTTTAGTAAAAATCATGCAAAAAGTCAAGTAAGGGCTGATCATACAGCTTTTTAGGTGTTATATTCTGAAACTACAGCATTTTTTTCTATAAGGAAAACACAAAACATTGCATATAGGGCCTTTATTTAGTCAACAATATTTTTTTCACACCGATGTCACAAAAATCAAACTCAAAGTTTCAACCTTGTCCTACCTACATCAACACTAAAAGGGGAAGTACATGCAAGCTTACTTATACTGCATCGTTTGCGCTTTATTTTGGGAGTGGATCCTTCAATAAAGTTGTCTTTTTCAGTTCTTTGACTTGTCCTTATTTTTCGGTTTTCACAGTTATTATAACTAAACACAAAGACAGGAGTTGTAGGCTTCATGACTTGGATTATCAGACTTTACTCCACCACTGAAGTGTGTAGAACACAGTTGCATGCTGTATGTTGGTTTTAAATTTTGACGACGAATTCTGTCTAACCACGCTTTGATGCTTACCTTCGTTAAGTATTCTATAAAACTTTAAATGAGGAAAAGTCATTCCCCCCCATGTGAATTCGAAGAAATGACTGAGGTTATCTGACTTCGCAAACAAATATAGCACCTGGGGGGAATCAGAATACCCTATTCCACTAGAAGAATTGTGAGACACACATCATGAAAAAGAGAAGTACCCTGGATGGGATTTTCTGCCCTTTTGAAATTTCTAAACTATGTTGTTTCACTTTTGTTGACAAACGTGTCAAAGAATTATCACATTTGGAGTAAAGTATCAAAGGCAAACCTAAATAAAACTTGTTTCTAGCATTTTTGATATACTGGACTGTTCCTCCATAACCCATAAACAAATTTATGGCACCAAACAGGACATGAGGACATGGCTCAGCAAAGGTGTGATATTCCAACCAAACTTTGCTGATGACTGAAAGACCTCAACCTCTGGAACTCCATAAAAGTTTTGTTTAAATTAACCTGGCTTTAACTCACAAATTCCTAAAAGTGCTCATAACTTTCGAACTGCCCAATATTAAGATTTTTCTTCCTCTCTACTCCCTGGAATGTGCCTATTGTTCCTTGCTGCAAACAGTCAGCCATTTGAATTTGAACAAAAACTAACTGTAATAGCCATGACATTTGGCAGACAGCATTGGTAGACCAACCCAAATAAAACATTTCTTCAATTTTTGATATGATAGTTCATCCATAACGCACAAATCAATTTCATGCCCATGCCACCAAAGTTTGTAGGTAAGAAAGTAGTAAAATCATGTTCATCTTCATTAAGGAATAATGATTTGCCAAACATTATAATTTAGAGATCCATGATTGAGAGCAATGGATAAATTTGAACAGTGCAGTGGTTCTCTCCCAGACTAGTACTTGGCCCAGCCACATCTAATTTTTAAATTAAGCTTATGAACCTAAGCTATCTAAGCAATATGGGAGGAACAAGAGAAGAGAAGTAAATATGGATTTTCAAGTTTAAATTATAAATGCTTGTGCTAAAATGCGTTTGTTTTTTTCAACAAGTAGTGGTGTTTCAGGCATTCTGTCATTTGACGCAATTAAACCAGAAAATCTGTGGGGTTCTAAAATAGTGTAGGGTGACTGAAATTTAGTCATTATATTTACCATTTTTCTATTTTTTTATATTTTGTGAATTTAACAAAAAAGCATCTTTTTAAAATATTTTAACCTAAACAAATGTTTGCAATTTGAAAAATATGTAAAATGGCAATTTTATAAATAATCTTACTTGATCAAATCAGTGTTTCCATCAAGCTTGCCTCTATGCTCCAGTCCCCTAGTCCAGGCAAAGATGCTCGCAATAGGATTGGTGCTGGTTGGTCTTCCCTGAGGATAAATTCATACCAAAAATAAAAGTTGTATGATGTGGAACCATGTCAGAGAAAACCATTCTGCTGCCACGACTAGATGCAACTGTCGAAAACCCATTCAAGAATCCAAGGGCAGTGAATGAAATCTTAATGTAGCAGCCCACATTTAACTCAAGGTCTTATGGGTTAAATTAATTCAACTGGCTTAGTGTTAAGTTTAAAAAAAAAAAAAAAAAACCCTATCTAAAACTCATATTTACATAATCAACCATTTCCATTAATAGTGTAATAGTCCAGTTTAATATTCATTCAATAGCAAGAGATCAACATGCATTCTAAAATATATCTTGTATAAAATCAAAAGCAATAGCCCAGGCTGATGCCCAAGAAAAAAAGGGGGGGGGGGGGAGAGGAACCCACAACACCATTAGTGGACAGGATAAAAGGTACAAGTCAATCACTACGTTTACATGCACATAGAGAGAATCGAATTTCTGCCGTTGCTCGACTGAAATCGAAGTTCAAAATGCCATGTATACACCTTAATTCGGCTGAAATTGAACCGAACTTGATTTCTCGGAATCGAGCTACACGACCTAGTTTATGCGATTTCTGCCGAGCTACTTTGTGCATGTATACCCTATCGAGCTAGTTGTCGAGCTACTTCCGGAAGTGACGAGTGACGAGACCACAAGCGGGAAACACAACAGCCTCGGTCGGCATGACAATGAATCATAACAACGGCATGAATCTTTTCTTTTTGTGGCATTGTTTGCACTGTTAAAATTTAGCTCACTTACTGTATCACCAAATACATCTGTACAGCTGTTGCATAGCTGTGAATTGTGTACATAAACAAGTCATTGTATTTGTGTGTGTGTGTGTGTGTGTGTGTGTGTATATATATATATATATATATATATATATATATATATATATGTCCAACATCTGAAGAATGTCAATAAAAACAAAACAATTGAACTTTTTGTGTTTATTAAGACATAAGTTAAATTGTAAGCAAAAAAAAAATATATTTTTTTGTAAGCAAAAAATGGACTTTAGAAAAATATTATTGTGCAAAATAAGTTGTCTTACAAAACAGTGGTCTGTGCCGGACAGTTTGTAGCCATAGTCTGTTAGAGCAAGCCTAACAGCTTGAGCACGGAACTGCTAGTGTTGCCAGATTGGGGGTTTTAAGTGCATTTTAGCGGATTTGAACATGTTTTGGGCTGGAAAACGTCAGCAGTATCTGGCAACACTATAGCTCTTCTTCATGACGACAACCGGAAGTGTACCAACACGATGACGTGTAGCGCCACGTGTGGCTCGGGTGCACAATGCACCTTGCACAATAGCCCGATTTCACTTGTGCATGTAGGATTGGATTTCTCTGGCACCCCTGCTGGGACCCTTCGCTCGATTACCAACAGCAGCTCGATTTGGACGTGCATGTAAATGTAGTGAGTGATGTAGCTGAGGAAGTAGGTCAGACTAACCTTCTGATGCTCACGGTAATGCCTAGTGACCGTGCCATGGGCAGCTTCAGCCTCAATAGTCTTTCCATCAGGGCACACAAGAACAGAGGTCATCAATCCTAGAGAGCCAAAACCTGGAGACAACACACTACTTTAAAAGATGCCAGAGAACGCAAAACTGTATTTATTTTGGCATAGATGGAAAAAAGAAGAATTCAGCATATGGAATGGACATACCGTGAACCACTTTCACAAAAGATGTGTTTCCCCTTTGAAATGCAAACCATGCATATACAAAAGGTGGTGGCAAAATGGACCAATTCCAAAATCCTGGAGTGTTTAACAGTCCAGACTCAATATTCATGCCCTAAAATTTGCATACAGCAGCCTACATTCTAGTCCAGGCAATACTACTTCTGTTTACACCACCAGTTGCCGCCTAGCCAGTAGCACCGTCATAAATTTCCTTCAGGATCAATAAAGCACCTCTCCCAGAACAAACTGACAGTGCAGAATCCTTGTGTGAGCTTCAGAGACATGGCTTTTAAATGGAATGAGCTTCCATAGATCAGGGGCTGAAAACTAAAATAACCTTCCAGATTTTACATGCATACCTGCAGAAATTCACCAGCAGAATTCAGACATCTTCCTGGAACAAAGCAACACTGAGCTGTAGAGCTCATGGGAGATGCTGTGGCTTTTGACTGGTGCTGCCCAGCATACTTCTCTCCAACTCACATTTACTCAGCAACTAAATGCCCCAAGTTAAATGAAACTCCTTCCAACGTCACAGCGGCGCTTCCTGGCTTTCACTGCACAGAGCGGCATTTCCAGGTCACATTTCAGGACAGCAATTTCCCAGAGCGGACTGTGGCCAGTGGATGCAACTATCATGAATGAAGTGAGACACACCAGCTGCAAACCAGCCAATCAGAGGAGAGCTCAACATATAAATGAGCCCTTCAAAAAAGGAATACAATTTGTTTCATTCTACAACTCCAATTTAAAAAAAATTGGGACACTAAAACAAACAGAACGTGAAGATTTGAAAATCACGGAAACCTTATATTTCATTGAAAATAGTACAAAGACAATGTATCAAATGTAGAAACTTGTTTTGTTTTTTTTAAATACATGCTCATTTTGAATTCGATGCCAACAACACATTTCAGAAAAGTTGGGACAAGGGAAACAAAGGACTGAAAAAGTTGTGTAATGCTTAAAAAAAAAAAAAACTAATTTAGTTAAATCGCCAACAGGTCAGTAACATAATTGGATATAAAAAGAGCATCTCAGAGAGGCTGAGTCTCTCAGAAGTAAGATAGGGAGGGGCTTAACACTGAAAAACTGTGGGGGCAAAGAGTGCAACAATTTAAGAATAAGTCAATTCAAGTCAACTTTATTGTCAAATGTGCTATACATGCTCGACATACAGCACAGATGAAATTTCAGTCCTCTCTGACCCACAGTGCAAACAGGCAATGCAATAAATAAAAATAAAAATAGAATAATTGAAAAAACAAACAATATAAACAGTATAAACACTCTAGATAAGAACTAGACATAGACTAAACACTCAGACAAACAATAAACAGTATAAATAAACAGTATAAACACTAGATAAGAACTAGACATAGACTAAACACTCAGACAATATAAACAGTGTAAACACTAGATAAGAACTAGACAAAGACTAAACACTCAAACAGACAATAGAAACAGTATAAAACACTAGATAAGAACTAGATGTAGACTAAACACTCATACACGTAAATTGGTGCAAATAAACAAACAAACAAACAGTCAAGGGCACTTGAGGTATAGCAGGTAAACATGAATTAAGCAATATAAACAAACTAGCAGCTGTTAAGGTGAGGTAGTGCGGAATAGTGCAAATGAGCGAGGTAAAGTGAGATGTGCGGTCCCTGAGTTCAGTGTGTTAATGAACTATGTATGTGTGTGTGTGTGTGTGTGTGTGTGTGTGTGTGTGTGTGTTTTGGGGGGGGGGGGGGGGGGACTGTGAGGATGACATGTCAGATGCTGAAGGGGGGTGTGCGAGCAGAATCTGTGGCGGGGGCAGAGGAGGGGCAGAACAGGGAGGGAGTTGAGCCTCCTGACTGCCTGGTGAAACAAACTGTTCTTGAGCCTGCTGGTTTTGGCCCGGAGACTCCGCAGTCTCCTCCCTGACGGCAGCAGACGGAAGAGGCTGTGAGATGGGTGGGTGGGGTCACCTGCAATCCTGATGGCTTTGCGGGTGAGGCGGGAGTTATAAATATCCATTAGGGAAGGGAGAGAGACACCAATGATCCTCTCAGCTGCTCTCACGATGCGCTGCAGAGACTTGCAGCAGGACACAGTGCAGGCGCCGCACCACATGGTGATGCAGCTGGTCAGAATGTTCTCGATGGTGCCTCTGTAAAGAGTGTGCATGATGGGGGCCGGGGCTCTTGCTCTCCTCAGTTTGCAGAGGAAGTACAGACGCTGTTGGGCTTTTTTGGCCAATGATGCGGTGTTGTTGCTCCAGGACAGGTCTTCAGAGATGTGCACACCCAGAAACTGGGTGCTGCTCACCCTCTCCACTGCAGCACCATCAATAGATAGTGGAGCATGCTGGGTGTGCTCTCTCCTGAAGTCCACAGCAATCTCCTTCGTCTTCTCCACGTTCAGACAGAGATCGTTGTCCTTGCACCACATGGCCAAGTGGCTCACCTCACTCCTGTAGATCGTCTCATCGCCATTGTTGATGAGACCCACCACAGTCGTGTCATCCGCAAACTTGATGAGATTTGAGCTGGATGTTGGTGAGCAGTCGTGGGTCAGCAGAGTGAAGAGGAGGGGGCTTAGCACACATCCTTGGGGGGCCCCCCGTGTTCAGTGTGATGGTGCTGGAGGAGTTGCTGCCGACCCGTACAGTCTGTGGTCTCCCCGTCAGGAAGTCCAGCAGCCAGTTGCACAGGGAGGTGTTGAGTCCCAGCTGGTCCAGTTTATGAATGAGCTGCTGAGGAATGATTGTGTTGAATGCTGAGCTAAAGTCTATGAACAGCATTCTGACATACGAGTCTTTTGTCTCCAGGTGGGTGAGGGCTGAGTGGAGGGCAGTGGAGATGGCGTCATCGGTCGAACAGTTGGACTGATATGCAAACTGGAAAGGGTCCAGGGCAGGGGAGAGGGCAGACTTGATATGCTGCATTACTAGTCACTCGAAGCACTTCATGAGGATGGGAGTGAGTGCGACAATGTTCTTCAATGTAAAATTGCAAAGAATTTAGGGATCACATCATCTATGGTATATAGTATCATGAAAAGATTCAGAGAATCTGGAGTTCTGTATGCAAGAGACAAGGTTGAGAACTGACATTGGATGCCTGTGATCTTCAGGACCTCAGACAACACTACATTAAAATCAGACACGTGTCTGTAGTGGAAAAAATCACTGTATAGGCTCAGGAACACTTCAGAAAACCCATCTGTGAACACAGTTCATTACTGCATCCGCAAATGCAAATTAAAACCATATATAAACAATGTCCAGAAACTCCACCACGTTCTCTGGGCTTGAGCTCTTTTACGATGGATTGAGGCAAAGTGGAAAATTGTCTTGAGGTCTGACAAATCAAAAGTAGAAGTTCTTTTTAGAAATCATGGACCCCATGTCCTCCAAGCTAAAGAGGAGAGGGACCATCCGGCTTGTTATCAGTACATAGTTCAAAAGCAAGCATCTGTGATGGTATGAGGATGCATTAATGCACGACATGGTAGCTTGTACATCTGAAAGGCATCATTAATGCCGAAGTTTACACACACACACACACACACACACACACACACACACACACACACACACACACACACACACACTTCAGAGCAATATGCTACCACCCAGACAAAATCTTTTTCAGGGAAGACCTTCCTTCTGCACATTAAAACTGCATGGTTCTGTAGTAAGAGAGTCCTGGTGCTAAACTGGCCTGCCTGCAGTCCAGCCCTGTTTCCCCATTTAAAACATTTGGCACATTATAAAATCCAAAATACAACAAAGGAAACCCCGAACTGTTGAGCAGCCGAAATTGACTATCAGGCAAGAATGGGACAACATTTCTCTTTCAAAATTACAGCAATTGGTCCCCTCGGTTCCCAAACGTTTACAGAGTGTTGTTAAAAGTAGAGTTGATGGCACAGTGTAAACATGCCCTTCTCCCAGCTTTTGAAACATGTTGCTGACAAATACACAATGAGCATATATTTCAAAAAACAAAATTTCTCAGTTTCAACATTTGATATGTTGTTTTTGGACAACAATGAAATATAGGGTTTCCACGAGTCGCAAATTTTCATATTGTTTTTATTTCAAGTTTAGACAGCATCCCAACTTTTTTTGGAACTGGGGTTGTAAACTGGCATGTAAAACCACATCTGGGCATTTTTGGCCCTGCCAAAGTCACATACCTTCTATTTAGACATCAGGTAATAATTTAAAATAATGAAAAACTGCATTCTATGGCATCATTAAACAAGCACTGGTGAGAGTATGGGAATGTGTTAAAAATACAATTAAGCACATGAAAAGGGAATTAAACAACTGATTTTAAAACTTGATCACAACAATCACCTAAATGCATGATTCTTTAGGCTCATTCCTGCTCCTCCTTCACCATCCTCCTCAGTGTATGGGGGTACATCCCCAAATTTCCAACCATTTCAGACATACCTATCTATTTTGTATTGATCTATGGTTTATTCTACAGTAATGAATATCAAATAGATTTTACACACAGGGGAAATTCATATTTGTACACCAGCAATAGAGGACATTGTTAAAGACAACAACAGATCTCCTGGGGACTAGCAAAAGCTTTTAAACATTAAAATGTGAGCATTTATTTAAAATACTACCTTGGGGTATGAATAGTTTTGACTCATTTTCGAAAGAAAACATTTTTAAAAAGTAGTTCATGAAAATGCTTTATTTTTAGAACAAAGCAATAGTTTTAAAGATGCAGCTTTGTATCCTGCTTCTCTATAAACTTTGTGCATCATAAAACTTACCTTGAGCCAAAATATCTGACTGGACATCACCATCATAGTTCTTGCAAGCCCAAACAAAAGCACCAGAGGATTTCAACACTTGAGCCACCATGTCATCAATAAGCCTGTGCTCATACCAGATCTTCAGCTTGTCAAATTCAGGCTTATATTTCCTGTTGACATGTTAATAAATAACTGAGTACACTGCTTCTTGCAAATGAACCATGCTTCTACTTTGACAATTTCTATTCCTTCTAACTGCCAGCAGTGGTAAATATCATCTGGATATCAGTTAAAATGTATGCAGGTTGCCCAGTCAACTATGATGATCAAAGACATAAGGACACTGCTGTATTTGGATGATGGACTTTTACATGCTCCCACCAGAAATCAAGCCATCAGGGATATACCGTATCCACCCTCTTTGCTCACATTATGTCACAATTCAGAGTTCAGTGAGAATAGGAGTTCCCCCAACACAAATGCAGGCCACACAATTTATCAACATCAAGCTAGAGGAGTTAATATCCTCTGGAGCCCAAGGGCATTTCCTTGACTTTTGCATATCTTCTTATATTCACCTTTAAAGGCACTTGCATATGACACTCATCTGTTTCATATCAAACTGTTCAGAACAATCTCAGCTCCCTCTATAATGAGGCCCCCATTTGGCCTAGAGCACTGTATAGACAAATAATTTGACCCTAAAGATGAAAAGTTGAAACTTATTAGAAATTCTTCATCACTTGTGAAAACATTTTTACTCATGTGCACAAATTGCTTTGGTGCTTGAAATTGGTTTAGCAAAGTCTTAGATTCACAAAAGTAGTGGAATATATGAATAAAATTGTAGATTGTGTAATGTCTCGAATGAAATTTTGTAACATGTCTATTGAGTAGAAATGTCATTCAGTCCCATTTTATCTCAGTCCCTTTAATATTGGTGAAAGTAACATCATACTACATAAAGTTTCTTGGGATGTGCACAAATGAAAAATGAGGATAAAGTCATCCCCCCCCCCCCCCCCCCCAAAAAAAAAAATAAATAAATAAATAAAATATTTATGAAAACCCGGGTGGGGGTGGGTTTACAATATTTACATTCTATGCTAACACAGAATGGCACTCTGTTAAAGTGCATATTTTAACAATTTATCTAACATGTTTACATTCACACATGCACTCATTTAATTTATATAACTTTACAAGAAATCGGTAGTTTCTTTCCTCTCTCTTAATTGTCTGACCAATCGCCAGTGGCCTAGTACAACACGGCAGGTCACGGTCTTTCGACAAAACAGGAAGTGAAACACCAAACCGTGGTGAGAGTTACCGTGAACGGCGCATCGTTGCATGTAGCTGAGGAGCCAGTTTTGACATTCGGAATAAGAGTTTCGGAGGCGTCTCTTGGAAGGATTTTACCGCTCGTGGTGGAATACAGGACCGGAATTTCTAAGAAGTGGAACGGACAGATCGGGAAATTGCACAAGTACCATAATCGGAAGTGCAACTGTTTTGCCTGGCTTACCTTGGCTACCTCAATCCATTTCCCCAAATCTCCACTCTCACACCTGGCCTCAAACAAAATTGCCAGCCTCTCTACATTGCTCTCCTGGCTACTCTCCTCCCGGGTCTCTCACACACATGGCTGACCTCGATGTTAGCGCGCTGAACTGGGGGGCTACCAATAGCCCCACCCCTGCCCCACTCACCCTTGGCAACTCCAGCATAGAAGAGTGTCCAACCCCTCTCCAGGAAATTGTTTTCAGATCCCAAGCTATGCATTGAGGTGAGCCCAACTATGTCTAGTCGGTACCACTCAACCTCACGCACAAGCTCAGGCTCCTTTCCCACCAGAGAGGTGACATTCCATGTCCCAAAAGCCAGTTTTGTCAGCCGGGGATCAGTACGCCAGCGCTTCCGCCTTTGGTTGCTACCTGGATCCACAGTGCACCGGACCCTTATGGCACCTCCTGCGGGTGGTGGGTCCACAGGAGAGTGGTTTCGTGTTGCTCATTCGGGCTGGGCCCCACGGACATAGGCCCGGCTTATTTCAGTTATAACTAACATAACTAAATTTGACATCAGTAGAATACATTTTGATCCTATTGTAGCTGTAACTAAATACAATAGTTATGCATACTATTAACTTAATGTGAAGGTAATTAACAGATTTTAAGAGGGTTTCTTTAAATAAAGATTGTGTATATTTTTAGCCTTTTGTATTCGTAATTATTTGTATCTGTACATGCATGACCCCACCAGCTCTGCTGATCCACTTGTTTAAATAAAGTTATTCATTCATTAGGAGTTGGAAAATTATCCATCCATTGAGTTCCCCCAACATCTCAAACTACCTAGTACTACAGACATCGTTCTACACTGACAAACAGATGGAAACCTGGAAGAGCATGGAGATGTACAATATTTTTTTTTTTTATATGCGGCTGGGTTAAAGATCTGGGGATCAGGACACAAGATAAATCCTGTATCGTTTTTGCCCAGGTAAGGAGGTAATTTCTGGGCATTTTGTATGCATCTTTGCGGTGGTTGCTAGGACGCTACAAGTTTTAGTATCAGGTGTAAACAAACCACGGCTGTTTGATTCTCAACCCACCCTGGTCTTCTCATCCAGCAGGCATCACAGATCCATATAATTTACCCACAAATGTATGTTTATTCTGCGCGCGTGTGCAAGTTAAATTTAGAGAAGGAATGTGACAAAAATAAAGGCTTGCTCTTTTTAAAATTTACCCACACGTGTTTATTCCACTTGAAGTGTTCAGCAAACCAGCTACCGGATTTGGGACACGGACATCCTGAACCATTTAATATTTGGCTTTAAACGTAAATATATCAGGAAATTACAGCTGAAATTCTAAGCTACTGTCTCATTCATCTTTTAATCTCAAATCCAAGTGTATTTATTGTATAGCCAAAACAAACAACTGACCTTGCCATTTCAATATGTTTGGAGAACATGCATATTCCTGCATGATGCTACAGTTCTAATTGCAATTCCCCCCACCACAGACAGCAGTTATAGTAACAGTGGAAACTTCTCTGGGACTTCAGAGAAGTTCTGTGCTAGAGGCAAGTCTCACATGAGTTCTGCATTCAGACCCATATTGTCCTAGATCTGTTTAGCAGGACACAGAACAAACAAACTCTAAGTATGGTTTTCCCTGGCAAAGCTGAGCAGTTCACTAGGTCAAGATGTGCTGGTCCAAGATTGATATAGTGACAGAGGTGATGGTTTTTGGTGGCACTACTGGGACCCCTCTGGTAGATCTGGAGTTCTTGGCCAATTATATTAAGCCAACCATCACCAACCTCGGGGTTAAAGTGGATGCTGATCTTAAGCTCGACAGTCAGATCAGGGCAGTTGTCAAATTGGGCTTTTTCCAGTTGAGGCCAGTTTTGGCCAGCTGGCCAAAATAAAGCCAATTCTTTCTAGGCAGCACTTTGAGACAGTAATCCATGCCTTTGTCACCACTCAGCTGGATTACTGGAATGCACTTTATATAGGGGTTAGTGGGTCCTCCATCGCCCGTCTCCAGATGGTACAAAATGCTGCCGTGCGTCTGTTAATTGGCACATGTAAATATGAGCATATTTCCCCCATTTTAGCCTCACTCCACTGGTTACCCATACAGTTTAGGATTTACTGTATTTTAAAATTCTTTTATTTGCTTTTAAATATGTTAATGGCCTTGCGCTGCCCTATCTCTGAGCTGTTACACCACTATACTCCCACCCGCTCTCTCAGGTCAACTGACCAGCTACTCCTGAGTGTGCCTAAAATTAAGTGCAAGCTTAGAGGGGACTGTGCTTTTGCTGTTGCAGATCCTAAACTGTGGAACAATCTGCTTTTGCACATTAGACAGGCCTCCTCTTTGACAGTTTTTAAATCTCTTAAAACCCATCTCTCCTCCTTGGCTTTTAACACCACATGAGATGTTGACTTTATTTTATCTGATCTGTTTTTATTATAGGGCTGCTGTTATCCTTTTTCATGACCTAATTTATTTAATGTATTTCTTTTATGAATTATGTCTTATTTATTGTGTCTTCTATTTATTTCTGGGTGGCACGGTGGTGTAGTGGTTAGCGCTGTCGCCTCACAGCAAGAAGGTCCGGGTTCGAGCCCCGTGGCCAGTGAGGGCCTTTCTGTGTGGAGTTTGCATGTTCTCCCTGTGTCCGCGTGGGTTTCCTCCGGGTGCTCCAGTTTCCCCCACAGTCCAAAGACATGCAGGTTAGGTTAACTGGTGACTCTAAATTGACCGTAGGTGTGAATGTGAATGGTTGTCTGTGTCTATGTGTCAGCCCTGTGATGACCTGGCGACTTGTCCAGGGTGTACCCCGCCTTTCGCCTGTAGTCAGCTGGGATAGGCTCCAACTTGCCTGCGATCCTGTAGAACAGGATAAAGCGGCTAGAGATAATGAAATGAGATGAGATTCATTTCTGTTCAACACTTTGGTCCACTGCGGTTGTAAAGTGCTTTATAAATAAAGCTGGATGGATGGAAGATTGGCCTCCCTGTACACTGTACAATTTCCATATTTACCACAATTCTATGATCAGAATGGAGAGCACTGCTCAGGATCCCCAAGTGGTCCAACAAGGCCTCGTTTTCACTGGTGCTCTAACTAGTAGATGGAATGCCTTGGCAGCTTCCTCCCTGAACAGATCTAATATACAGTGGTGCTTGAAAGTTTGTGAACCCTTTAGAATTTTCTATATTTCTACATAAATATGACCTAAAACATCATCAGAATTTCACACAAGCCCTAAAAGTAGATAAAGAGAACCCAGTTAAACAAATGAGACAAAAATATTATACCTGGTCATGAGGTGTGACAATCAGGTGTGAGTGGGCACCCTGTTTTATTTAAAGAACAGGGATCTATCAAAGTCTGAGCTTCACAGCACGTTTGCGGAAGTGTATCATGGCATGAACAAAGGAGATTTCTGAGGACCTCAGAAAAAGTGTTGTCGATGCTCATCAGGCTAGAAAAGTTTACAAAACCATCACTAAAGAGTTTGGACTCCACCAATCCACAGTCAAACAGATTGTGTACAAATGGAGGAAATTCAAGACCATTTTTACCCTCCCCAGGAGTGGTCGACCAACAAAGATCACTCCAAGAGCAAGGCGTGTAATAGTCGGTGAAGTCACAAAGGACCCCAGGGTAACTTCTAAGCAACTGAAGGCCTCTCTCACATTGGCTAATGTTAATGTTCATGAGACCTCCATCAGGCGAACAATGAATAACAATGGTGTGCACGGCAGGGTTGCAAGGAGAAAGCCACTGCTCTCCAAAAAGAACATTGCTGCTCATCTGCAGTTTGCTAAAGATTACGTGGACAAGCCAGAAGGCTATTGGAAAAATGTTTTGTGGACGGATGAGACCAAAATAGAACTTTTTGGTTTAAATGAGAAGCATTATGTTTGGAGAAAGGAAAACACTGCATCTCAGCATAAGAACCTTATCCCATCTGTGAAACATGGTGGTGGTAGTATCATGGCTTGGGCCTGTTTTGCTGCATCTGGGCCAGGACGGCTTGCCATCATTGATGGAACAATGAATTCTGAATTATACCTGTGAATTCTAAAGGAAAATGTCAGGACATCTGTCCATGAACTGAATCTCAAGAGAAGGTGGGTCATGCAGCAAGACAAAGACCCTAAGCACACAAGCCCTTCTACCAAAGAATGGTTAAAGAAGAATAAAGTTAATGTTTCGGAATGGCCAAGTCAAAGTCCTGACCTTAATCCAATTGAAATGTTGTGCAAGGACCTGAAGCGAGCAGTTCATGTGAGGAAACCCACCAACATCCCAGAGTTGAAGCTGTTCTGTATGGAGGAATGGGCTAAAATTCCTCCAAGCCGGTGTGCAGGACTGATCAACAGTTACCGGAAACGGTTAGTTGCAGTTATTGCTGCACAAGGGGTTCACACCAGATACTGACAGCAAAGGTTCACATACTTTTGCCACTCACAGATATGTAATATTGGATCATTTTCCTCAATAAATAAATGACCAGGTATAATATTTTTGTCTCATTTGTTTAACTGGGTTCTCTTTATCTACTTTTAGGACTTGTGTGAAAATCTGATGATGTTTTAGGTCATATTTATGCAGAAATATAGAAAATTCTAAAGGGTTCACAAACTTTCAAGCACCACTGTACCACAACACACAACTCTCAAAAGGTGTCATTTTATTGGTTTAACGCTAGCTTTTCTTCTTTTTTTATTTTTTATAAACCCTTTTCATAGCAATTTCAGAATCACAGGAAAACTATGATTTTCTGCTTTCTTATTAAAAGCAGCATTCATACCAAACATTGGAGGAGATGCAAGATGCACATTTGTAGTAGTATTAGTAGCAGCTACTACTACTGTAGTAGTAGTAGCAGCAGCAGTTTCTGGTTACTTTAACAGCCCACTAATTAAAGTAAATTAGTATCCAAGTAAACTGAATTCACAAACCCTTCTTTTGAATTAAAAGAAAACAAGGCAGGGGTCACACTGGTCAATTTAGTGAAAATGAAGTAGCTGCTTATTAAGTAGATATCATAATGAAATTTTTCAATATTCTAAAAACTATTGCTTGGCACACATCCAAGCAAACAGCAAAAGCCAAATTGGCTAGCCAGAATTGATTCAACTGCTGCTCTGAAGAAGTTCCAGATGTTGCCCTTAATTGTTTGCTTAAGGTTTAAAGTGATAAGCATTAAGGCTTTAGGCTACTGTTCTGAAGTGTGCAATAGCATGGGTTTTAAAGTTCAAAACGGGACATACCTTTTCAATCAAGAGCAGTCAAGGTTACTTTAACAGCCCAGATATCCCTCCAGATATGCCATCGAGTGCAACTTGCTACATTTCTTTACTGTTCACCATTCTTGTAGAATTGTGTTTGCACGAAATAGTCACGTGACATGAATTATGAATATTCATGCACAAAAGCTATATCATTCATGATAAATGCCATTCTGAGCAGTCACATGCTCCATTATAAAAAAGAATGCACAGTTATGCAACCAGGTTATTGTAATTTTCTTCTTAAAGCATTTCCATCTGTTTTTCATTTGAATTTTGTTGGTTGCTCACATTAAAGGTGGAAAAAGAGCTGACTATTATAATTATTATTTTACATCAGAAAAAAACTGCCATTTCAAAAGGAGTGCTAACAAGGCTGGAGGGCATCATACCTTGTTTTATTCAATACATAATATCCTTCAATCCATCATTTTTTTTGTTTTTTGTAAATCTAGCTCACTCTGCCTGCCAGTATTTTCTTGTTACCTGTACCTCTAGACTATGAGGAGCATCTCCTTCTCATGGGTACTACTTGGAAGCAGTCCAGAAAGTCTGTGCTTCTGCTACCTAAACATTATCGTGCATGTTCAACAGGTTTTATGAGGTTAACGTTGACCCTCCGAGTGGCTCTCTCGAAACAACTTTCCAGTCAGTTCTATAGTGGGTCAGCTCCTGATCACATTGTGGTACGTTACCCAGGTGATATTTGCCACCCTTGGCAGTTAGGATGCGTGAAATAGAACATTACACAGTTAAATACGTACACTATATAGCCAAAAGTTTGAGAACACCTGATCACACATTTATGAGCCTTCCTCAAACTACTGCCACAAAGCTCGAAGCACACAACTGTATAGGATCTTCTTGTATGCTGTAGGATTAAGACTTCCCTTCACTGGAACTAAGAGGATGTACAGACACACTCACTGGATTTTGAGAAATGGAGCATTTCCATTTGCAAATTCGATAAATAAAGACTTTATACAAAACATCCAACAAAATCATTTCCGATTAGAACGTAAACAACCTCGTGAAATGATGGTAACAATTTGTGAAAAATACGAGAATAATTCTTGAAAAAATAAGAGATACAGTCTTAAATACTTTCACTCCATATTTTGTTGCATTTTTTGTATTTTTTTTTCTTCTTTAAAGGTTTTTTGGTGGTTGGCAAACCAACTTAAAGGTGCATTATTGCCACTTGACTGGGCTGGAATGTGCACACTACATTCTTTAATGGTTGGGGTTTTGTCTTAGGAGTTTTTATTTCATCCTCAGTTGGTTCAGCAACATGTGCCGCCATTTTGTTTTTCTCTCACAGTAAATGAGCTGATAGCCGAGTAGTAGAGTAGCCAAATCAGAGCACGCAATTGCTCAAATCCAGTGAATGTGGACAGAATAAATATACATACAAAAAATTACACACAAAATAACCTGCAATCTGATGGGAGCCTCAGATTTGCAAAAATGCTACTTGAATCGCATTTCAAACCACATATGAATGATTTTCAGCTATACAGGCTTGATGCATATGATTGGATTCCAATCAGATATGCACATAAATTGGATTTGGACCAACAGTCTGAAAATAGCCTAAGAGACCTATAGCCCAAACCTGTTTCAGTATAACATCCCTGTACACAAAGCAAAGTCCATTAAGACATGGTTTACCAAGGTTGGTGAAGAACTTGAGTGGCCTGCTTTGAGTCCTTACTTCAACCCCACTGAACACCTATGGAATCAATCAGAAATAAGACTGTGGCTACCGAGTGTTTCAACTGAACTGTTTGCCCCATCATTCAGAGCAGAAATTGCTGTTCGAATCCCAATGCTGCTACAAGCCATTGGTGGCCAGGAGTCCAAGACTGCAAAATTACAGTGATGCTAGCCAATAGCATCTATGAGCCCATGGATTTAGAAGTGGGCAGAGTGTTTTCCTCAGAGTGTGTTACACCAGCCCTAACGTAACACAAGCAGCAGATTTATTTAAAAAAAAAAATGCATTCAGCAAAAGGCGGATAGTGGGTGCTATGTTCCTCAGAGGAAGTTTCACCCTCCCTGGTTGGTAGCTGTTGTGTGATTGGGAGACCTGTCTGGTGGGTGAGAATTGGGCATACCTGAACTAAAGAGACAACTGGGGGAAGGGGAAAAAATTTAAAAACCCACTCCAGACTTCCTCACCTAGTGTTAGTGTCCAACCTCACTAGTGCTCTTGTGGCTGAATAGGTAAATCCCCACAGCCTTGTTCTAAGGAAAATCAAGTGCAAAGCTTTCCCAAAAGTTATAATAGCAAAGGGGAGACTAAATCTGGAATGACATTTTCACAAAGCACACATGCATGTGATGGTCCAGTGTCCATAATCTTTTTGCCACATCATGCAAGTGTGGTTCTATGAACAATGGATAATTGCCAAGGCTCCCTATCATTTAGAACCAGGACAGATTTGGCAGGAAGGTTCCAGGGAAAGATTACTGTATGACTACTGTATATTAAATACCACATTGTAAACTTTTTGTCTATGGTCAGAATGTGTGCAGAAGATATCCAGGTGATATTCACCTCCCCTGGCATGTTCAAAGAATTATTTCCATACACAACTACTAATTTCATCACACATACACACTAAAATAAATATATATATATACACACACACACACACACACACACACACACACACACACACACATATACATACACACACCATTTAGCCAAGTTTGTGGACACCCAACCACCACACTCATATGTGGGCTTTCCCCAAACAAAATTGGAAGCACACAAATATCCATAAATGTCTGGATGTTCAAGCATTTAGATTTCCCTTCAATGAAATTAATAGGACCAGTCCAAACATTGTCCAAACTAAGGCTAGCACAAGCTCCCAACCTCACTAATGCTCTTGTGGCTGAACAAGCACAAATCCCCACAGCCGTGCTTCAAAGCATAGTTGAAAGCCTTTCCAGAAGAATGGAGACATGGCAGCAAATTCCATATTAATGCCTATGGTTTTGGAATGAGATGTTCAAGAATCATATAGGTGAGATGGGTGTCCACATATTTTTGGCCATATAGTGTAGTTTTCACTTTTGAAACTGTGCATTATACATATACACTGATCAGCCATAAAATTCAAAACACTGACAGGTAAAGTGAATTACATTGTGTTTCAGTGACACCTGTTAAGGGGCGGGATATATTAGGCAGCAAGAGAACAGTCAGTTCTTGAAGTTGATATGTTGGAAGCAGGAAAAATGGGCAAGCGTAAGGATGAGTGACATTGACAATGGCCAAATTATGATGGCTAAATGACTGGGTCTGAGCATCTCAAATGGCACATCTTGTGGGGTGTTTCCGGTACGCAGTGGTTAGTACTACCTTCCAAAAGTGGTTCAAAGAAGGACAACTGGTGAAGCAGTGAAAGGGACATGGGTGACCAAGGCTCACTGATTCACACGGGGCACAAAGGCTAGCCCGTATGGTCCAATCCCACAAAAGAGCTACTGTAGCACAAACTGCTGCAAAAGTTTAAGCGGACACCTTTCCGTTTTAGCCAACATTAATTTTTTCAGCAGTTTGTGCTACAGTTGTTCTGTGGGATCAGGCCGTATGGGCTAGCTTTCGACACCCATGACCCCCTGCTGGTTCACCGGTTGACCTTCCTTGGACCACTTTTGGTAGGTACTAACCACTGCATACAGGAACAACCCACAAAATGTGCCATTTTGGAGCCACTCAGACCTAGTCATCTAGCAATCACAATTTGACCCTTTGTCAAAGTTACTCAGATCCTTACGCTTGCCCATTTTTCCTGCTTCCAACACATCAACTTCAAGAACTGACTGTTCTCTTACTGCCTAATATATCCCACCCCTTGACAGGTGCCACAAACAATGAATGTAGTTCACTTTACCCATCATTGTTTTTAATTTTATGGCTGATCAGTGCATGTTCACCAACATAGCTCACTTCTCAAAGATGTCCTGAAAGATGTCCTTGAAGCGACCATCATATGCTTTCAAGATGGTGTTCTTCGTGCTCATGTAGAGGGGCCATTTTTTCTGGATGGCATACTGGAAGCAGCTGTGAGCAAAGCCACTGATGGACTTGTAGAGAGAAGGATCATATCAAGCATTTGAAATATGGACCATTCAGCAAGTACAAAAATGTATGCAAAATGCATTTTTTTAAAAATACAACTGATAAGTGTCCAACATTTATACATGGTAAATTTTATTTAAAAAACAAAAACAAAAAAAACCCCACAAATGGCTTTGTGCAGATGATTCATATTCTTGATCAAGTGTTTCTTTTTTTAATATTGTAATAAATATGTCCTATCACATTCTCTCTGGAGAAGCACACAAAAACCTCAATTCTAACTGTGTGTGGGTGCTGCTATATGCTGACATTATTTAAAAAAAAAAAAGTTTATTACTACTTCTACACAATCGCTACACTAAATAAATTTCTCCTAACTCTCAGCTCACAGATTAGTGCCTCTAATTCTCAGGCACTGAATTGTTTGATAGTTTATCTGAGTTTTTCCTGATAGCTGTATTTGATTTGACACAAAGCTGCACTGATCAATCTTCATTTGGTGTGGCACAATTGTGTGCTAGTTAGAATTTCAGTTTGCAACATGACATTTGGTGCAATCTTGCATGAACTAGACAGGTACTGCAATGAATCTGCACAGACTCTTTGGTTGGGGTTTTGACAGAGCTTAGCCCTGACTGTCAGTGGCCAACAACCGTGTTTGTTTCCTTTATTTCAAACTCTTCAGTTCCATTATCTCAAAGCCTTGTAGCTTTTATTCAGTGTGAGATAATGGCCCACAGTCCATATAATACATAGCCTTCACGATTAATCACATTTATGTTGCATTTTTATCCAGATAAAACTGATACTCAAACGGCATCAAGAATTAAAGAATGGGAATTTCTTCACACAGTTGACCCCATATACCATACTAAGGAGAGTAATACCCAAACATTAGGAAAGGTCAAGGCCATATCCATGGAGAGATTCACAGAAACATAACTAAAAAAGGATTTTAAAACTGTGTTCCTATTGCTCCTTCAGAAACCAACGGCCTAGCATTTCCCTGAAATTCTCATCTAAAATAGCTGCCCTTAATCATTTTTTAATACACAGCTAAATTACTTAAACAAAAATTAATACAAGTTAAAAAGAAAATGTATTTCCCTGACCTCATCAGTATTGTACATGCCCATTCCACAGCCACCCCCAGGGAAATTGAATACTTCCCACTCCTGGACTTTGCTTCCATCAGTGGGAGTAAAGGTGATGAGAAATTTGCCTGGTGTATTCACAACAAAGTCTGTGGCTCTGTACTGTAAATAGTATATATAATTACATAATTACATACAAGGTTAAAGAAATGTATCTGTTGTATTTAAATGCTTAAATAAATAAATAAATAAATAAAACAAGACAAAAACACATGTCTAAGAATACAAGACCTGGTCACCAAAGGCATGCCTGCCAATTGTGATGGGCTGTGTCCAACCAGGAACAAGTCTGGGAATGTTCTTGCAAATGATTGGTTCACGAAAAACTGTGCCACCCAAGATGTTTCTGATGGTTCCATTGGGACTTTTCCACATTTTCTTCAACTTGAATTCTGAGTGAGAATATTATAATTTTCAGTCTGGTTAGTTAATCAATCAATCATGGTAATCAAAGTTATAGCTAGAAAGCTAAAATATGAAGCAAAATCCCTATACCTTCAACCCTGGCCTCATCAGGAGTAATGGTTGCGCACTTGACAGCAACACTGTACTTCTTGGTTGCCAAGGCAGAGTCAATGGTGACCTGGTCATCAGTCTGGTCACGGTTGGGGAGACCCAGGTCAAAGTATTTCAGCTCCACATCAACATTGGACAGGATAAGCTGAGAAAAACAGATGCATGTGTACAGAAGATGCAAGAACATATATGTATAAAACAGTGGCCAAATGTCAGCCCTCTACAACCATTTGAATTACTTACATCAAGCATCAACAGTAAACATAAAACAATTCCAATAAAATTGTGCATGTTCATCTCAACATTTGAGTTTAGTAGCACATTTCCTCTAACATCAATACTGGGTATTTTAAACAGACATGTGTAGGAGTATAGCATTGTCTGAAAGCTCAACATTTCACTTTACATGTTGAACTACTTACTTCCGGCTGCCAGAGAGGTTGGCAGCCTATTGCAACGGCTCGATTGGTAGTCTTGTTTTTTTTTTGTAGGATTTTGTCTGCTTTTTATTTAGTTATTGTTGTGTACTGTGCTTTTGCTGCAATGTTTTAGTTGTAGCATTTTTTTCTGTGCTTTTCTTTCATACTTTATTTCAGACAACAAATCACTTACACCTGTGACAAGCTTGTTATACTGGTGTGGAGCCGGTGTCCCCTCTGCTCACATACCAAAGAGATATGTAGATGCCCCAGTCGGGGGAGAAAGAGCCAGAGTGAAGGTCCAGGAGAGGATTGAGAGGGATAGAGGAGTTAAGCCATTTTTTTTTCTGCAGTCATTATGGGGAATGTGAGGTCTCTTGCCAACAAGGTGGATGAACTGTCAGCTTTGGTGAACAACCAGCAGGTCTACAGGGAGTGTAGTTTGCTTTGCTTCACAGAAACATGGCTGCATGGGAATATACCAAACAGTCTGCTCAAGCTAGCTAGCTTCTCACTAGTGCGGGTGGATAGAGGGAAACAGAGCAGGAAGAAGAGAGGAGGTCGTCTTGCTGTCTTTAACTCTAAATGGTGTAGTCCCAGACATGTTACAGTGAAGCATCAGCACCCCTGATATTGAACTTCTGGGGGTAGGCCTGAGACTGTACTACCCATCACGGAAGTTCTTGCAGATCATTGTTTACAGCCCCCCTAATCTGCAACAGCGAAGAGCAGGAGTGACATCTTTCACACAGTCACGGCAGGACTTCAAACAACATTCCAGCGCCCTTATAATGATCAGCAGGGATTTTAACCATGTCTCCCTCTTTCCTGTCCTAACCAACTTCAAGCAGTACATCAACTGTACAATGATGGAGAATGGGATCCTAGACCTCTTTTACATGAAAGAGGCATACAGCTGCTCTGCTCTCCCTCCCCTTCAGAGAACCTGACCACAACTTCATACACCTTGTAACTACCTACAAGCCACTGGTTAGACAACAGGTGGCCAGCACAAGGACTGAAGGTTTGGTCCAAGGACACCGAGTGGAGTGTTTTCAGGACACAAACTGGGAACTATTTCAGGAGGACATTGAGGATTTCTCTCATTGCATCACAGACTACATCTGTTTCTGCGAGGACACCACTGTACCCAGCAGGAGGGTGTGTTGCCATCAACAATAAGCCATGGATAACCAAAGAAATCAAAGGCTTTCTGAACAGGAAGAAGAGGGTGTTCATAGCTAAGGACAGAGTGGACCTCTGAGCTGTTCAAAAGGAACTTAAGAGGAAGCTGAAAGAGGCTAAGAACAGCTACAGGGAGAAGATTGAGGCTAAGACAGAACACAAAAGAGGTGTGGAATGGGATGAAAATGCATGATGGGGAAACAGTCTGCCTTCACCTGGAGTGCAGGGAGACCTAGCATTTGCATCTGAACTTAATCTTTTTCCATAGGTTTGACAACCCCCACCTCTGTGTCCCAAGACAGTGAGGGCTGGTCTCTACTCAACACCCCTGCCCAAGCCCCTGCTCCCTTCCCAACACCCCCTTTCAGAAGACTCCTGACCCAAGATGACAGCCCACCCTCTCCCATCAGCCCCCTCTGAACTAATATAACCATAAGAGTACACATCACCATTCCCCCCCACCTCCTATAGACGACTTTCATGTGACTTCACAACTGCGGATGTGTTTACGTGCCCATATTACAGGGCAAGCTTTGTGTTTGACAATGACCGTCACAAGTGTATGCGAGTGATTGTAAGCCAAATTCAGTAAACTTGTAGAACTTGCATCTAAAAGAGCAATGTTAGAGACCTGTTGTCACACGGAGCTCTTGATGCACCAGCGTGAGATGTTATAAAATGCATTACACATATACATACTGATACATTTCATGTTGCTATCGCTAATTTCAGCCATCTAACTTTGTGGGTGCACACACAAGTTATTTGTAGTGATAGTTTTCTGTAACAAAAGTACCTTGTAGTTATTGTAAAGGATAATATACACACAGAAATGCATTTAACATCTTTTAATTACTTATTTTAGCGTGGTGAGTTGGAGCCTCACAGTTTCGTATGATGCCCTTTGGCCTTCATGGTGCACCTGCCAGTTTCCAACGGTTGATGGACCGAATACTCCAGGATTGCTCTGATTGTAGTGCTGCTTATTTAGATGATGTAGTTATTTTCAGCAACACCTGGCAACAACATTTGGAGCACCTGCATCGCGTCCTGGAAAAAATCCAGCAAGCAGGCCTGACGCTGAATGTGCAAAAGTGTGAGTGGGCAAAAGCAGAGACAAGGTACCTAGGATATCAGCTGGGAAAAGGAACCATAAGGCCGCAGGTGGACAAGGTGCAAGCAATCCGGGATAGTCCACGTCCAACCACCAAGACACAGGTAAAATCTTTCCTCGGTATGATTGGCTGGTACAGAAGATTCATCCCTCATTGTGCCAACATTGCTGCTCCCTTAACAGACCTGACTAAGAAATCTGTCAGTAATCCAGTGAAATGGAGTTATGAATGTGAAGCTGCCTTTAATACTTTGAAGAGTTGTTTGTGTGCCTCCCCTGTACTCCAGACACCAGATTTCAGAAAGCGGTTCCTTGTAGAGGTGGATGCTTCCGGATGTGGCCTGGGAGCGGTCCTCGCGCAAGGAGATTGAGGGGAAGAAAGGCCTGTCTTATACCCAAGTAGGAAACTGCTGCCACGGGAAACAAGGTATTCAGCTGTGGAAAAGGAATGCCTTGCAATCAAGTGGGCTTTAGATAGTCTGAGGTATTATCTGTTGGGCCGGGATTTTGATCTTTATACAGACCACCGAGCACTGACATGGATGAACACCATGAAGAATAAGAACGCCTGGGTGACAAGATGGTACTTGGAGTTGCAGCCTTTCCAGTTCTGTGTCCATCATAAGCGAGGCCAGCAGAATGTTGTTGCTGACTACCTATCCAGGCTGCCAAGCACTGCCACCCTAGGAGAGGAAGGTGGTAATGTCACACGGAGCTCTTGATGCACCAGCATGAGACGTTATAAAATGCATTACACACATGCATACTGATACATTTCATGTTGCTATCGCTAATTTCAGCCATCTAACTTTGTGGGTGCACACACAAGTTATTTGTAGTGATAGTTTTCTGTAACAAAAGTACCTCGTAGTTATTGTAAAGGATAACTTACACACAGAAATGCATTTAACATCTTTTAATTACTTATTTTAGCGTGGTGAGTCGGAGCCTCGCATTGTTTGTCTCTCTGTTCTGTCCTGTAGTACTTTCTGGTTGCAAAGGACCCGAACATTGGAGACCGGGCTGGCTTTGTAGTGCCAGTCTCGTCAATTCGTCCAATTACCATCAATTAACGGAAAAATGAATTGTTGTGAATACATAATGTGTTGTATTGGGAACGGATGTGTTGGATGGTAATTATGTAACATTTTGTAGTGTGTGAAACCTGACATTGTATGTAAATGGTGGTAAATGGGGCGTGGTTTATTTTAGGGGGTGGGACTGGGGACTATTTAAGCCCTCTGAAGAGAGATAATCTGGGTGGGTTTTTTTCTGGTATTCAGTCTGGTTTGTAGCTCTGGCCTGTGCTGTGTAAGCGTTTCAGACTGGAATTATTTTTCTGTTTTTTTTTCTGGTAAATACACTTTTTTTTGTGTGTGTTTATTTTGTGAAATTTATAGGCCTATTTTGTTTAAAAGTTTGAACACTATTTTTTCCATTCCTATTATTATTATTATTTTGTTGTTCACTTTGGGGAAAACGGACTGAAAATAAACACCTTTTTTTGCACCGAAGTTGCACTTCTTGGCTGTGTCATCATATAGTCATAGAATCCATGTGACACCTGTAGTGCTTTAGATGTAATAACACATGGAGATAAGCCTGGTCTAACTTTTCATTGCTTCCTGGAGAACCCAGAAATACGAAGGAAAAAAGATGAGCTGCAGTTAAGTGGGAAGGCCAGATGATCAAGCAGGGTTTTCGTTAAGAAATGAAGTAGGGGTGGAAATAAGGGGGTGGAGCAATACGTGTTATACCCAAGCCTAGCGCGGCAGGGAGGAGGGGGTATTCCCCTCCTACTGAGAGGGTCTGAGGGGGTTCTCCGCCAGAAAATTTTCAATTTTTAGATGCTCCCTGGTGCATTCTAGGCCCCATTTTCACTGCTGATAATGACCATTTTTATTGCCATTTTATGGGCATTTATGATCAGTTTGTGCATGAAACAATGTATGGCATAACAATCCAAAATAAAAACATGCTAGTGTAATTAAGAGCCAACATATGCAGTTGGAATGTCAGCCAATAAAACATGAATTATCAACTAAACCTGTATTGAAAAATAATTTAGTATTAAACTAACCTGCAGGGAGAAAAAGGCTTAATTATTTATATTAATAACAAATATCATGCCACATCACTAAAGCATAGAGTCCATATTCATATGTTCCAGATCAAATCTGAAAACTGGAAGTAGCATGATTAAAGCAGGGAAGGCTGTTCAGAGGGGGCAGGCTCTGTTCAGAGAACAGAATACATATACGGTAGCAGCTACTACAGCTACTCATCTCATTATCTCTAGCTGCTTTATCCTGTTCTACAGGGTCGCAGGCAAGCTGGAGCCTATCCCAGCTGACTACGGGCAAAAGGCAGGGTACACCCTGGACAAGTCGCCAGGTCATCACAGGGCTGACACATAGACACAGACAACCATTCACACTCACATTCACACCTACGGTCAATTTAGAGTCACCAGTTAACCTAACCTGCATGTCTTTGGACTGTGGGGGAAACCGGAGCACCCGGAGGAAACCCACGCGGACACGGGAAGAACATGCAAACTCTGCACAGAAAGGCCCTCGTCAGCTGTGGGGCTCGAACCCGGACCTTCTTACTGTGAGGTGACAGTGCTAACCACTACACCACCGTGCCGCCCACTACAGCTACTATTCATCTATTCACCATGACTACTGACTAGACTATTTAAAAAAAAAAGAAAAAAAGAAAAAAAAAGGCACTTAACTAGGACACACAAACAGATGTCCATTCTCACCACCAGCAGATTTGGAATCCAGTTCTGAACTATACGTAGCCTTATTTTCATTTACCTTAAACTAGCAACAGTGCCAACAGTACTGCAGTGAACAACATCCGGCATGGTCATTTGTCTCCAAAATTATACTGGAAAAATGTGTATTCACGGGTGTTCATTTTTAAATTAACCGAGGCCTATGAGATAATCTTATTTAATTTTATCCAAATGTCCTGTTTGTGTGTGCTACCACTGATGTCATTTCAAATGAAGCCATTGGCCTTAGTTTTTAAATTCACCGTCACAGCACGAGACAGTTATGGAAAGACTCAAACTTCACTGAAGTTAGCATTTTGCATTGGAAGACCACCTAGAAATTAATCATGTTTAAGATCCATGGTCATTACTTTGATTAGAACAATTTTTTTTTTTTAACCGATCTCTCCTCATTTGGGTACCTTTTTTGCCGAACTTGGAAAGAATCTGGACAAGGTTGGCTGGTCCTGGTCACCTTTTCTTTGGCCTTTTCAGAAGCCAAGATGACATTCAATCCATAATTAGGTAAAATATTAAAAGTTTCGCGTTCCATATGTAATTCAGAGCAGCAAGACAAACCAATAAACAAGATAATAAACGGAGCTATAAATTTCATGACTGCCATTGCCACAGGCTCCTTCTGCTTAGAGTAAACAATACAAGTGCGTTTTAATGTATTAAAGTGCGCTGTTGAGTGAAAAAACACACTGATGGTATAATCTGTTTATCCAGCACAAAGTGGGTGCTTGCCCTCACTGCTCTGTGTAGCGTTAACACTGTTAGTTTAATACGGCACACAGCTGTCTCGCTCCAGATTTCTCCTAACACACCAGTTCATTTTGGTAAATAACAAACTGATTCTCTCTGCTATGGAGAACATATTTAAACCACAGCCAAGTAGATCACCATTTTCTGTCCTCCGTCTGTCAAAAGCCGGTGCTGCCTCCTGTACGTGTGCATGCACCTCATCAGCAAAACCGCATTTTGAACTGTAGCGAATCAGAAACGAGTTTTCTGGCACCCCATCGTTGCCACAATGAGTCGTCAGTGTGAAGCTTTCATACAGTGTAGCTGACATGACTAAGATCAAGGCCATAAAGTAACTGCGAGTACACAAACACAATCATATCTTATCATGCCACCAACACAGTAAAAAGTGTAAAAGAGTGAAAATAGCCACTGATAACCATAGGAAAGAAAAGGTCTTGGAAAATAGGAAATCTACTAGCATGGTTGGTTAAGGAACTTTGAAACATAATCGGTGCCAGGCTGATCATAGCCGGATTTTGCACTGGGTGCCGGCCCTTAATGAAACCCGTGATAAAGTATTTTTGTGTGTGGAGAACATTTTATATCAGGTGAGTGTGAAAGCTCTGTGCAAAGTTACAATGTACATCTGGATGTGGGCTTTGGATGAGATATATTTTATCAGACCTAATGCTTGGCAAGACTAGCAGCATGTTTATGTACTGATAATGTAGACTAGGCTAAACACTAAAATATGCTAGATCTAGGCCCTGGCTTGTTTATTATTAGAAGTTCACATCTGCACTTACCTTTGTCACTGTAAAGTAATTTCATTTATTGGGAATTTCCTATAACATTCCGACATACACAAAACCTGCCATGAAATATTGGTAGGCATCTGTACTTTTGTAAGCCTTTAGCATGTCCAGTGTATTTAGAAGCTCCAAATACTAAATAGTTCAGGATGTTGTAATGTCCAAAATCCGGTAGGTGGTTTGCCGTACACTTTTCAAGGGGAATAAATACGTTTGTGGGTAAATTAAGAAGCCTTTACTTTCGTCACATGCAAACTCAAGTACACCAAAATTCCTCCTCTGCATTTAACCCATCTGAAGCAGTGAACAAGCATGCACGCATAGAGAGAACAGAAATACATTTGTGGGTAAATTATATGGATCTGTGACACCTGCATGTTTTAGCTTTCCGATGCAACGTGATCAGCGGTAGAAAATAAATGTATCATTTCAGAGAGATTGTACTGACTGCAGTCATCTCATGTCCCATTATTAACAGTCTTGGCTGTTTCTTTGTTTGCCTGGCATGATGGCGGATGCTGTGTGAAAAAAAAACCAACCAACCAACCAACCAACCAACCAACCAACCAACCAACCAACCAACCAACCCCATCTGTGACGTCAATGAAAGTCCTCTATAACTACTCATCCACAGCCAGGAACTCACAGCTCCATGCAAACCTCCTCACAATCCAGCCCCACCCTCACCCCCATCCAGGTACAGCGGGAGCTCTCCAGGCTTCAGAGGAGCAAAGCCAGTGAACCAGATGACTAACTCCAGGATGCTGAAATTGTGTGCTGGGCAACTGGCAGCTTCTCTACAATCTCTCTTAGGTTGAAGGTACCCACACACTGGAAGACCTCCTGTGTTGTTCCGGTGCTGAAGAGCCATCACAGCGGTCTTTATAGACCTGTGGCTCTATCACCACACATCATGAAGACCTTTGAGAGACTGGTTCTGTGGCACCTGAGGCCCAAGCATACAGCTTTCCTGGACCCACTGCAGTTTGCTTACCAGCCACATATTGGGATAGCAGATGCTATCATCTACCCAACACACAAGGCCTTCTCTCACCTGGAGAAACAGGGCCGCATTGCGAGAGTCATGTTCTTTGACTTCTCCAGTGCTTTCAACACCATCCAACCCTGTCTACTGAGAGAGAAGCTGCTAGAGATGCACCTGCATCCTGACACCATTTCATGGATCACAGACTACCTCGCAGGCCAGCCACAGTATGTCAGGGTGTATAGCTACATTGGCATCTAATCAGCTACACTAGCGTATCCCAAAGAACTGTACTGGCACCATTCCTCTTCACTCACCGCACCTCCAACTTCCACTACATCTATGGTTCCTGCCACCTCCACAAGTTTTCTAATGACTCCTCACATTGTTCAATGCATCACCAGAGATAGCGAGAAGTACAGAGGACTGATTGAGAGCTTCATCACATGGTGTAGCAACAACCACCTGAAGCTCAACATCAGCAAGGCTAAGGAGCTAGTGGTGGATTATCAGAAGAACAGAAGCCTCCCGTCCCAGTTTTCATTCAGGGAGAGGAAGTGGAGAGGATGGACTCATAAGTACCTTGGGGTGCAGATCAAAAATAAACCGGACTAGACAACACTGATGCCCTCTACAGGAAAAGGCAGAGCAGGCCGAGGTCATTCAGTGTGTACAATAAACTCCTGCAGGCATTCTACCAGTCTGCAGTAGCCAGCACCCTCGTTGCCATAGTGTGCTGGGGTGGTGGCATCAGGACTGGAGATGCCAACAAACTCAAACTGGTGAAGAAAGTAAGCTCTGTGGTGGGTCTGTAGCTAGACAGTATGGAGTCAATGGGTGAGAGGAGGAGCAGAATGAATGAATGAATGAATGAGCAAGCTAGCCATCCTGGACAATCCCCCCTCACCCTCTCCATGAGGAACTGTAGCAGCTGGGCAGCTCAGTCAGTTATTGGCTCATTCCACCGAAGAGCAAGAGAGTGCTTCAGACACTCATTTGTACCCACTACCATCATGTGAATTTCCCCCCTTGGGGATCAATAAAGGGCTCTCATCTTATATTGAAACCTATTAAAATGCAAATAACTACAAGCAATGCATTTTGCATTCTTTGCAAAATCTTCTCTACTGTCTTCTACAGTACAAGTCAAACGTTTGGACACATCTGCTCATTCATAGGTTTTTCTGTATTTTGAGTTTTCCTACATTGTATACCTACGGTATACAGAAGACAACAAAACTATGAAATAAATAACATATGGAACATACATGGAAATGTGGTTTAAAAAAAGTGAAAGCACAGCAAATGCCCCTTTTTGATTTTCCCATGGAGAAAGTAGATTTAGGACCTCAATTTTTTTTTTTTTTTTGGGGGGGGGCAAAAAGCAATAAAACAATCCCAGCTGATTAACATGTTGTACTAGTTATGCTGCATAATTTCTGAAAGTTTCGGCAGTCTTCTGTTAAAAATAGAAATTTGGTGACACTTTGAACAAAGCACCATTTACCCATTTTTACATGTTACCAATGGCACTCTTGCACATATATATTTTTTTTCCTGTGAGAAAAATAGGGCTGGCAGTCAACAGATGGCAGCACTTATTAACTATGCCTCCCAGCCCTTCTGCAGTGACCACTGCCAGGCTTCCCTGCATTCTCGGGATGACACCATTTTGGCTGAAAACATGCGCTTTGCTGTCACGCTTTTACCAAGTTTTCAACAGAAGTTTGTTCAATGGCATGGTAAATCTTGTGAGAATTTAACTTATTTTTCTACCAGTGTACTGTATATGCCTGTTGTTGGTTTCATCAAATTAACAGGGAAGAAAAAGTAATTTATAAAATTTTGGCAAAGTGTCAGTTCTAAGTCATGTGCAAATGTCTGTCCATTACGTCAACAATTTGCTTTTGGATCAGCTTAATGGCCTTCATGAAAAACAAAAAAGTTAAAGAAATACTTCCTCCTTCTATTAATGTCTTTATATATTGGAAAAATATACAAATGACTCCTGCTTTTAAAAATACACAGGAGTGTAGGCCTAAATGTATGTCTGTCCATTATGTCAACACAAACATGCAAATTGCCTTGACTGATTTTCAAGCATCTATTTGGTCAAAAATTTGATATCCCTCATATTTTATGAGAAATTATCATATTTATGAATGTTTCAGTTCAAAAAACAGAAGTGATAACAATAGGCCTGTTTTTTTTTTTTTTTTTATGATGCCAACAGAAATGGACCAGAAGGCAAAACTTATCAATAAAATGGTGTATTTAAGAACTTTGCCATGATAAATGCATACTGTCAATTTGATTTTTCCAAGGTTACATTTTTCCAGAAAAACTGAGTTAGGTTTGTGAGAAAAAGATAATGTTTTTTACTTGTAAAGTACCTAAAATGTTTTAAAAACATTTTTGGCAAATACATACTTGGTTAATATTACTGAATGTTTGAAATAGGCATTTAAAAATGCATAAAAATGTAAACATTTCTGAAATCTACAGAACAGCAGCTTTCCTTTGGTATAGTACACTTGTATCTACTGCAATTTTCATTTTTATGTCCTTGGGGGCCCAAGTTATGGGGCATTCACCATGCTTTCACCCAAAAAAAAAAAAGTGTTTCAAAAACAAGACACGTTTCATATTTTAGATTCTTCAGAGTAGCCACCATTTACTTTGGCAGTGTTGCATACTACTGGCAGCTTCATGGACGTAGTTACCTGGAATGCTTTTCAATTAACAGGTGTGCCTTGTCAAAAGTTAATTAATTAGCGGAATTTCTTGCCCGAATGTGTTTGAGACACAAACAGTAAACATTAAATAAAAATACAGTAAATAGCTATTTAACAACTGTAGTACTCAGTCAAGAACTGCTCAACTAAGTAAAGAGAAACGACAATCATTAAGACATCAAATGTCTTAATAAAAAAAGAACAACCGTTGAATGAGGTGTTCAATCTATTGACTGGCACTGTAAGTAAACTACAATTATCTGCGTTTTCTCTCTGCAATAACAAACATTCTGTTTTGGTACCAACAGCTTATTCTGCATCCTTCGAGTCAACTGACGATACAAATTAATAAAACCTCTTCACCTCTGCTAGTTCCCAAAAATAATCAGCAGTTGAGTCATCCAAGCCCCAGCCATCTTTACCGCAGAGCTTTAATCCTTCAAGGTCTTAAACAGTCAGTCACTCTTAAGCACTTAAACATGCAGATTTCATATTGAACATTTTCCCTTTTTAGCTCAAACCTTCCCTTTTAATTTAAACTTCCATTTCTTTGACCCATTTCACCATGTCATGTTGCCCTTTTGTGTGTTGTGACACACACGTGTGTGTGTGTGTGTGTGTGTGTGTGTGTGTGTGTATATATATATATATATATATATATATATATATATATATATATATATATATATATATATATATCTCAGTGGTTACGTTAGACTTTTTCATTGTCCGTCATTTTGACGGACAGGGTCGTAAAAATTCCGTCATTGTCCATTATTATCTGTCATTTTATTTTAACTTTTAGGCTATAAATGCTATATATTTAATAACTTGTGTTTTCATGGACTCATTTAAAAATTAATTCACAGAACAAGCTTGTATTATTTAATCATTTATTTATGTATTTATGATGCAAAAAGATGAACAGAGATTCTGATGTTCGGTCACTTGTGAACCCATTTTCCCTCCGCTAAAAACATTGCGGCTGTTGTGCCTTAACGGGCATATGAACAATGTTATTTTACAACGTAGCAAGACAATTGCAGTTAAAATATGAACAGTCCACTACAACGATTTAAGTGACAATCTAAGCCCATGTTTACATTAGACCGTATCAGCGGATCATCAGATTAACGTTTTTAAAACGATTAGTGTGCACACAGCAACACCAATACACGATTTGCGTGCACACAGCAATACCAATACATGGATACGCTTGGCTCCGCAGGCATCCTGCGCTCCAAATCACTCCGCCCTGAACAGCGAGTGCCCTCTGAAGGGTGCGCAGTCCGGCCTTGCGCAGCTCACAGAGCGCGAGTGAAGTGAACAAGCTGTGATTCGGGACTGAGCCGCTGTGTGTGTGATCCCAGCGCATATCACTTACCACTTGCAAGTGGAAGGATGGCAAGCCTAAAGACAATCATAACTACACAATGGGCAGTATTTGCATCAGTATTTGCAGTATTTTCATACTTTTATACTCTTTAATGAAAGGTGATACAAGGCGGAAGTCCGCGCCGTTTTTCAGCAGTCGCGTCACATGACCAACGCCAGCGAATCAGGAAGGTGGATGTCACAGTGACGTTGTCCAATGAGACGCCAGCTAGAGCTCAGCACAGCGTATCTGCGTATTCTGAATGTTTACACAGCACCGGAGCTGACACGATCTGGATTGAATACGTGGACGCTGGCGGATTCCCGTTTCCCGGCGTTTCCAGGCGGTTTAATGTAAACGGACAGTGCATCCGCGAAGAAAATGAGACAGATACGGTCTAATGTAAACGTAGCCTAATTTGACCTGTTTGCGTGAGCTCAAACCTTCCTTCTGGCCCGCATGGATTTAAATTGGGAGCTCGCTTGTGCATAATTAAAGTCGTCAATGGAGACTGCTGCTGAGGCAATTGTCATTAAATTTTGCGTCTTTGCCTCGGACAGACGACTTCTCATTGACGTTTTAATTTTATTCTGAAGGCTGAACCCGCGCTCTGCTGCGACACTGGAGACTGGAATAACCAGCGCCACTTCAGCCAAAGTTCTGAAGTCGGGAAACATTTCTCCCAGGGAAGTGATCAGAAGCTGGCAAGAGCCTCTGAAAGTTGGATTTCCAGACCCTGCTAGTACTCTCTTCATAGGGAGGCAATCCTGCAGCATGCGGTCTTTCTGCACCAGTGGTGCAGCTGCACCCCGCGTCTCGGCTCGGCGGAGCCTGGAACCTGACACGGAAGGTCTTAAATAAAACGAAGTTATGTTTAAATGTTAGTTTGTCTACCCGTGCTCTCATTAAAATGATAGTTTAGCAGATATTCGAGCAGTGATGTTCCTAAGCTTCCTAAGCTTGCTGGGGAAGAATACAATAAATCGGTATTTGTTTCATTTTAAAAACAAGAAAACAACTAGCCTAAAAATGAGCGCGATTGTACAGGCAGGGAAACGACACAAACAACCCAATGCATCCCTTTTTTTAATAGCAAAAATGACATGTCTTCTGCAGAGAAGGGAAACATTAATACAGCTCACTGTGCTAGTGGTTAGAAAAGTCAGAGCGCGGTCAGGAGCGCGATGGGGGGGAACAGCCTTGCGCAGTAGCTACAGTCTATACATGAGTAGCCTATGCACTGAACATCAAGACTGCCGCAACGTCGGCTCAGATTGAAAGTGACGGCAGTGAAGACTGTATACTGTATATAAGAAAACTCTGCCACAACTTGCCAATAATTTCAATTATGTGTTTCATTATGTTTTATTATTGTTATTATTAGGCTATTATTGTTATTGGTAATGTTAACGGTAAACATCCGTCAAAATGACCGACGGCCTTCAGATTTTTCCGTCATAGCTAAAAAAAAATCCGTCAATGACGGACAATTGTCGGTTAACGCGACCTATATATATATATATATATATATATATATATATATATATATATATATATATATATACACACACACACACACACACACACACACACACAATGTATTTGAGGTAGACAACAGCACCACAGCACAGAAGACCCCACCGGCGACCAGGTAGTCCGGGAGCCATGGGGTCGGACCCGGAATTTTTGGTTAAAGGTTTTTTTTTTTGCTTTATCTTATAGATTTGAGGTAGCTCTTCAAGATTTAAGAGGGTGCCCGGTGATATCCCTTGGGCAATTTAATATATTAACCCTTTAATGCCCTATATGCCCAAATAATGGAAGAAAATACAAAAAAAATAATATCAGTGTAAATACTGATATTAAATGCACCAAGTTGGCTGTATCTGATAGGTATTCACATTTTTCTCTATATTTGTCATTCAAATACATCAAATGTGGATTAATTAACCCTTTCATAACTTTTCCAAATTAGCGATTTTTATACAAGTATTACATAAACTCTACAGTTAATACAAAATAATGATCAATATCTATGTAAGAACTATACAGCATGTAAAAGAACTATATACAGCATGCATACACACACCAATGATCCACTATGTAAACGAACTATATACAGCATGTATACACTCACACCAGTGATCCACTATGTAAAAGAACTACAGCATGCAATAGAACTATATACAGCATGCATACACTCACACCAGTGATCCACTATGTAAAAGAACTACTGTATATACAGCATGAAATAGAAATATATACAGCATGCATAGTATACATTCACACCAATGATCCACTATGTAAAAGAACTATATACAGCATGCAATAGAACTATATACAGCATGCATATACACTCACACCAGTGATCCACTATGTAAAACTACAGTATGCAATATATCAAGCATGCAAAATGGCATATACAGCATGCGCGCACACACACAAGAATAGCAAAAGATACTGATTTTCAATTAACCAAATTGGCTGTACAGTATTCACGCTTTACTGTCATTCAAATTAGTCAAACGTGTAATTGACCCTTTCATAAATTTGCAAAATTAACAATTTTGATACAAGAACTACAGTACATAAAGCATGTACGTGCATGCATGCATGCACACGCACACACATACACACACTAATGAGCAATAATTATGTAAAATAATTACATACAATATGCAAACACACACACAAAACACAAACTATTTAAGGAAAGAACTAAGAGTTCAGATGAAAAAAAAAAAACCCTCTAAACCCTTTGCCATTGCTTAGTGTCTGTAAAAATATGCTTATGTACTGGATGCCAGCTAGTACAGAGGAGAATGTTAAGTAAACCTTACTCCCCAACGTTTTAAAAGTCGTGCTAGTCAGTGGAAGAGCAGTGTGGTTTGGAGTGGGGGTGAATCGGGGACAATGCCCTGAATTTTACTAGGGAACCAGGAACATTACTATTTCAACAGTCAATATCGTAAAAATAAGCAATCTATTAGCTTAATGTATTAGCTTAAGGAAACCTTACTGCCCGTTTTAAAAGTCGTGCTAGTCAGTGGACTGGCTAGTGCACATGACTCTCAGTCCACAAGCAGTGTGGTTTGGAGTGGGGGTGAGGGTAAGGTTAACAGACTTTTGAGATGATAATCGGGGACAATGCCCTGAATTTTACTAGGGAACCAGGGACATTACTATTTCAACAGTCAATATCGTTAAAATAAGCAATCTATTAGCTTAATGTATTAGCTTAAAAAAATCAGTGACTAGCATTTACTAGGTGAGAGTTGGGTGTGCTAGCCAGTGTTGTGAAACTATGGGTCTAGTTCACTGGTGAGCAGTGAGTACATGTCACTGCTCTTTCATGATTACAGTCAAATAGTTTCTCTGCTTAGCTTATGCGTGCTGTTTTCTTTTGGGGGCAGTGTGATTGACAGAGTTAGCAAGACAGCTACACAAGTTGGCTTGAATTAGCTAATTGTGTCCCTCATATGCCCCTGCAGAAGTAAACACAAGGATGACAATGGAGTGTATGCCTAATAATGTAAGGCTCGCATTAACAACCAAAGTAATAGAGTAATAAAGGGCTTTTTGGTATACGCCCCGCCCCAATTGCATGGCCACACCCCCAACCATGGCTGGAACCCCACCCCCAGGCCTTAAACTCATCCTATTATATTAACAAACACAAAAATAAGTATGATATATAGACTTTGGTGAACATAAAGTGAAGAATGGCAAAATGTCAGAATTTAGGCTATGACTGCAGCACATCCAACAATAAAGGGCCAATATCCGGAATTGCCCAAGGGATATCACTGGGCACCCTCTCTTATCTTAATGAGTAGACCTTGGACAACAACAAACAGCAAAAAAAAAAAAAAAAACTTTAACCGACGAAGCCAGGTTCAGCCAAATTTGGGCCTTTGGCTCCCGGACTAAGGTGTTGACGCTGTCCCCAGACAGCGTGAGGAGAGCTCTCAGGACGACAAATGCACGAAAAGCCCCGGGTCCTGATAACATTCCTGGTCGTGTCCTGAGAGACTGTGCCGAGGAGCTCACAGATGTCTGTAAAGACATCTTCAACATCTCGTTGAGCCAGGCTGTTGTCCCCACGTGCCTCAAAACCACCACCATCATCCCGGTCCCGAAGAAGCAGTCTCCCTCCTGCTTCAATGACTACCGCCCTGTCGCACTCACTCCCATCCTCATGAAGTGCTTCGAGCGGCTAATCATGCGGCATATCAAGTCTGCCCTCCCCTCCGCCCTGGACCCTTTCCAGTTTGCATATCAGTCCAACTGTTCGACCGATGACGCCATCTCCACTGCCCTCCACTCAGCCCTCACCCACCTGGAGACAAAAGACTCGTATGTCAGAATGCTGTTCATAGACTTTAGCTCAGCATTCAACACAATCATTCCTCAGCAGCTCATTCATAAACTGGACCAGCTGGGACTCAACACCTCCCTGTGCAACTGGCTGCTGGACTTCCTGAAGGGGAGACCACAGACTGTACGGGTCGGCAGCAACTCCTCCAGCACCATCACACTGAACACGGGGGCCTCCCAAGGATGTGTGCTAAGCCCCCTCCTCTTCACTCTGCTGACCCACGACTGCACACCAACATCCAGCTCAAATCTCTTCAT